>NW_015389721.1:118564-119757 GCF_001527695.2 Protobothrops mucrosquamatus | reverse complement strand
AGTTAGTGACTGCTTCACTTGAGGATTGAGCTGCTTTTCCCAGCTGTGGTTACTAAATGAGGACTGCCTTTAAAAGCAAATGGATGGGTAAGAGACTTCCATAGCTGAGGATGAACTTAAACATGGGCATGTCTATTTAGCGTATGATGACTCCCACTCAGGAGGTTGAGAGTTCAATCCTAGGCAGTGACAGATATTTCTCTATCGGGGCGCAAAGAGGAAATATTTGCTCTGAACTCCGCGTAGGCGTCAGAAAGGGCATCCAGCCAGTAAATGCTCAGCTCCATGCAGCCGCCCCAACTCCACCCTGAACTGAGGGATCACAGAGTTGTAAAAAGAAAAGAAAAGAGTGTATGATGAGAACATGACAAAGAGAAGTAAACATATACACACAATCCACGTAATTATATACAAAACCTCTATGGTAGACAAAGATCAGAAGAAATTGGCCAACCCTACATTTCCTTCTTTCTAAAAAAAACTGCTAAAACACTGATCTCTGGGACGAGAAAAAACTTTATTAAAAACTAGGCTTTCATCAAACCACTGCTGACGTTATCAAAGTGTGAGCTAGTATCTGGAGGCGCTCATTCTTATAGCTCTTTAGATGTTAACGATCTAGTCATTAAGCGCATCATAGGTCTACCCGCCCCCCACTCTCCCATAATTAACTGTATTGATCCTGGTTCGGCTGAGCTGGCTGGCATCCGCTTTAATTTCGCCATTCTGCCTCCCCCCGCCTGCCCCGTCTGTCGGTCATATCCGTCCTGCAGCGCACAGCTGTTCGATGTCGTTGCTGGATCACTCCCCCTGCTGTCATGTTTGGCCGTGCTGTCAACATGCCATGTGGTTGCGTTGGTTGTTAATCCTCTCACTGTGTTTATTGCACCGGTCGCGTTGGTCTATTGTCCCATCCTTGATCTCGTGGTGGGTCCAATTCGTACTTCCGTGTTTCCATTCCCCGTGGCTCCCTGCCGTTCTATTTATTTATTTTTTTATTTATTTATTTATTTTATTACATTTGTATCCCGCCCTTCTCCTTGCGGACTCAGGGCGGCTAACAATCAGATAAAATACAAAAATACAATACACGTTTAAAATTAATTAAAAAGAAATATTTGAATCTGTTCCACTTAAAAGTAATTAAAACCCCTTTAAAATCCCTTAGGCCAGTCCCGCAAGCTGGAACAACC
>NW_015389721.1:105563-115804 GCF_001527695.2 Protobothrops mucrosquamatus | reverse complement strand
GCCCCTCCCACTGACCGTACCTATCACACCACCCTCCGCCAGCCCCCCAGTCTCCTCCCTTACCACTCCGCGCCCCCCAGACAGGACCGGCCTTGGCCTCCGAGAGGACTCCCCTGGTTCCCCTCGGGCCAACCCCGAACCCCCTAAAAATTTAGAAAAACACCCCTCTAAGAAGGCATATAGTTTCCTCCTTCTTAGAACCCTCCCCGCTGTCACTAAGTGCCACCTCTCGGGGTTCCAAACCCCTTCATTAAGGCCGGCCCTTGGAATCATGTTGGGCCATGCCTGCGCGATGGGGAGTCGCGCAGGGCCAGCAGTTCCCTCCTAGAATACAGTCCCGGGTCGTAACAGGAGGTCCAACAGCAGAGTCGGGAAGGGGGAAAGTCCTCGTGGTGGTGGTCAAGGGGTTAGATGAATTTGAAAGAAGGCAGCGAAATTCATACGTCTTTATACCCCCCATAAAAAAGGGGGGGGAGTTACAGTCAAAGTCGGCCAGCCCCAGCAGTGTAGGCCTCCAGGCACGCCAGGAGGGTGTGTGACCAGGATCTTTCATCCTCCTGTTTACACAGGAGAGAGATGGTCGAAGGTTTGTTCATCACGATCCTCTACGTGACTGTTCATGTTGTTTCAGCGCTTGATATGCTGGTAATAGTTCCATGTGCTGGTTGATAGAGTGCTGGTTAGACAGCCAGGCTTCTTTCAGTAGGCGGCCACCCTTCGTTGGATCTTGGGCGATGGCTTCGGCCCCCACGAAGTTGAATGTGTGACCGTTCTCGCTCATATATGTCCACACTTGAGAACGGTGTTTGTTTCGTCTGACCGCTAATTCATGCTCATGGACTCTTGTCCAAAGGCGTTTCACAGTTTCTCTGACATAATTGCATGGACAGTCATTACAATTAATTCGATAGACTACAGATGACATGTCCCCTTCGGAAAGAGGTTCTTTTTGGCGCATTATTCTTGTCCGCAGGGTCTGGCTGGGTTTGTGTGCCACTTTGATATTATGGGTTGCGAGTATCCATGCAGCTGCCTCAGATACTCCATTAATATATGGAAGTGTCACCCAGGTGGCAGTCATTGATTTGTCTTGGACTGATCATGGTTCTTGGCGTTGGCAGCAGCGCCAGATAAAGTTTGTTGAATATCCATTTTGCCTGCATATTCAGTGGAGGCATGCCCACTCTTTGGATTTTGCTGCTGTCGTGCTGCAATGGGTGTTGATCCTATTGAATAATGTCCGGATGCAGCTAATTTCATGTGTGATAGGATGGTTACTATCATTATGTAAGATCCGGTCCGTATTTGTGACCTTGCGATAAACACTAGTAGAGAGAGTGACATTGGGTTGACGACTAACTACAAAGTTAGATATAGAGATCTTCATCATATTTTACTCACATTATACAAATAACAATAATATCAATTCATACATCAATATCTGTTCTTTTGTATTGTTAAAGTTTGATTTCCCATCAATATTTAAAATATCTTTATCAGTTACGATTTTCTCAATATTAATTACATTTATGTATATAGCTAAAAAATTTATTCATACCAATCCTCCTCTTATTTTCATATTTTTCCATATCAAAAAAAGGAAAAAAAATGCTATTTTAATTCTGATATCTTTCATTATAGAAGTCTAATTATATCTAAGGGTCATTCATTTTTTAATCATATTCAAACAAATATTTAAACATATGATGCCCCTTCTATTAGGTCAAATCTTCAATTTTATAAATCCAGTTCTTGCTTTCTTTGCCGAGTAGCTTTCCAAGCCACAGCAATTAAATCGCCCAGGAATTTTCTTTCTATTTTTATGGAAGTTGCTTGGCATGAGGAAGACAATTTAGGTAGAATATTTTGGGTGAGGAATTCCACCCATTTATGTTCCTTAAACAACTCCCACCTTCCTTCTCCCTCAATTTCTCCCCTCATCTTTTGTCTCCCAAATTGTAACATTTCCCCTGACAGCTCTATGTTCCATTCCCCAAAATCATCTTGCTTGTCATTAGGTGCATCTTGCAGACTTAAAGGATAAAGGATCTTTTGCATTTTCATTGTTATGGGTAAGTCTTGCAGTATTTTATTTGTGTATGATAGTTTATATTTCCGTTTTTTCATTTCTTCCATCTCTTGGTCCATTTCCTCTGCTTCATCTTCCAATCTCTGGTTTATTTGGTCATACTTTGTAGTCGTCGTCTGGGAACTTTCTAGTTGTAAATTTAACTTGGAGATTTGCTCATTTATATTATCTAAGCTATTTTTAATCTCCTTATGGTTTCTTTTTGTGTCCTCTTTGTGTGTGACAATTGTTTGGTGAATTAGTCACAGCACAGAGTATATTTCTTTCTGAAAGGTGTTTGTTTTTTCTTGAAGCATCATCCCTGGTAATCCTCTAGTATCACCAGTCTCAGTAAGAGTAGAAAAAAAGTTTCCTCTAGCTTTCTGGACTTTATATGTAGCCTTTATAATCCAATAGATTCCAAAATATAGGTCCAGTCCCAAAAGCAATATTTTATAGTAATCCTTTGTCTCAAGCATCCAAAAATTGTGAGTCAGGCAAGGTGTCAGTCCAAGTGTTCAAATTGTTCAACCTCCCTGGAAACAGCTCAAAGGTCTCTCCCAGCCAGATGTAATCAAATGGCAAATTTTTCTTTCTCTCCCACTAGCTCTTGAGATTAAAAGTCCAAGCTCAGTAGGTGTTTATAGTCCAAAAAGGTCAGGGTGATAAGTATGCCAAAATATTTTCCTTTATTGCCAGCTGTCACCAAGCAGCCAGGAAGCTAGTTATAGTGCTATACTCAAATCCACCACTAGATGTCATTGAAAGTCCATTTTGCACTCTTAAGACAAAGGATTGATTTCTTATATTTCACCTCAATGTTTTTTGTTTTTTTTCCAAAAGAGTAAATCTTAACAATTATCTCAATTCTCAGATTCAAAATTATAGCTTTGTTACTTCCACTTCAATATTGTGTATTTCTGTCCTCCATAGAAATTAAAATGCTGCTTCCATTCACATTCAGAGGTTTTTAGTTTTTGGGGAACCTTTCCCAGGAAATTCAGTTGTAAAATAGTAAAGAAAGGATCAATATTCTCACCCAGTGTTAATTGGTGCTTTTTCTTCTTCGGTTGTCAGCAGCTAATGGCAGCCATAGGAATATAGCCAGTCTTTCCCCTGCCGGTTTGGAGGCTTTTCTCGGATCGAATGGAAAGACCTCTATCTTTCCGTGATCGACTAGACACCCCTCCTCTTCATCGCCTCTTCAGGGCGGCTTTAGGCCCTTTTTAGGGCCCCAGCAGGGCAAAATTGGGCGCGGAAGGCAGAGCCCTGCCTTCCTGACTCTGTCTCTCTGCGACGCAAAACCAGAAGTCCTCCTTTTTTTCTCTGTTGAATGAACAATGCTTGAGGCAGTGCAACATTTCTCGGTGGCTGGCTAATTCATGAAAGTGTTCTAATCTCTCTAAGACTTGGGGTGTAATTAATAATAATTACTGCTATATTAGTCTTCTGCTGACTGGGATAATACCTAGCAATTCAGACAAGAGTTTGCCTCTGAAGTTGCCAGCCAGAAGTTGCCAGCAAACAGAAAAAGAGAAACTCTAACAACTAACAGCTCAGCACCTCCAGTTTGATAGAGCACCCACAAGAGGTTTCCATCTCTTTGAGTCAGTTAGGGGTCTATTACAGTCAAAGACCAGCACAATGAAAAATACTCACAGAGTATCTAGCTAAAAGTTCTAGGATAAACAATAAGTAACAAACAACTCTACGTTGCAATCATAATTTAGCAACCTATCTTATCGGTTGCACGCGAACAAGACCAAAGTCTTCCAACTACGTTGCCTCAGAAAGAATTCTTTGCATCTCAAATCGGGACCATGTCACAAATGAGGAAATTCTATGAAGAGGTAATTCCCTGTCGTAGCCCCCATCGGAGCCCGGGTCTGAGGAGTAGGAGGAGTTGGACAAGCCGGGGCTGAAAGAGGGGGGTGGCGCAGCCCCTATGGCCCATGAGGAACGACGTGGGGATGAGGACGAGGCAGCCCCAGGTCCCTCAGGCCTCGGAAGGGTAGGCAGGGAGGAAGAGAGGGGGCAGGCTGACCGAGAAGGAGAGGAGGAGATGGAAGGGCAGGCAGTGGAGAAGAGGAGCAAGACGAGAACAGTCCTCAAAGCAAGACAAAAAAATCTGAGCCAAAGCCGGGGGGGGGGGGAACGTAATCCAAAAATGAACACTTGTTCCTGGCAAACGCACCTCCTCGCAGCATGTCCATAAATGCTACTCTCCAGGTGAACCTCATGAGGAAGGGCAGGGCGCCCTCCTCCTGAGTAGTCGCTGACTCTACGTCCTCTCCATTCTCCGTGCTCGGTGATTGAGCGAGGAAGGCGTTTGCTCATCTCCGGAGCAACACTGTAAAGACAAAATATTTTGTCCTGTTGGATGATGATGATAATGATGATGATGACGTCCATCCTGTGGTGTCCAACTCTTGGTGATTCTCTGGGCCAGGTCTCTCTACCTCTTCCTATCTTGCCCTTCTCCTTTGTTGAGTTTTTTCTCTGCTCTGTCCGGTGTCAGCTTTGATGGTGTCTGGCCGACGCGTCCTTCAACCGCCCCGTTTCCTTTTACCGATAGCTCTCCCCAGCATAATGGCTTTCTCCAGCGGATTCCCCCAGTAGGACACAGCCAAAGTAAGTGAGACACAATTTCTTGATTTTGTCTTCCGGTGACCTGTCTGGAGTTATGCTCTCCAGGGCTTCTTTGCTGGTCACCTTTGCTGTCTTGGGTTTACAGTGTTTAGATTCAAAGGAGCTGGACGTTTTGTTTGCAAATTTTCAGCACGTTTTTGAACCTCAGTGTCCACGTTGAAATGAACATAAGGGTCCTCTTTCCTTAGAAGTGACTGGGATGTCCTGCGCAGGTTTGATCTTGCACAATAAATTTAATCATAGGATCAGTGCACCATCCAGCGTCTTAAGGACCAATTTTTTCCATTTTGATCGTTAGTAATGTCATCCCAGGTTTAGAAGATAATCTGGGACTCTGGAAGGAAACACCTCTGGAGATCCTCCTCCTCCTCCTCCTCTTCCTCTTCCTCTTCCTCTTCCTCTTCCTCTTCCTCTTCTTCTTCTTCTTCTTCCTCTTCCTCTTTTTAATCTTCGTCAGCTGCTCAGATTTCCTGGTGAAATGGGGTGAACTTCCAACTGGACCTCTTTAATCCAGATAAGAACGTTTTAAAAATTTTGGTTCTAGTTTTTTCACATTCTCCAAAAACTGTGTTTGTTTATTTATTAATTTTTTATGCCTCCCATCTCCATTACAAGATCACTCTGGGCAGCTTACAGGTTGCGAGACAAAGAGCAAAATAATCAAAATATATTAGAATATTAAAACTATGCAGAGTAAATGTTTTTAAATGATGTAAAAAGCCAAACTAAGAGTTGGACGGTAGGGGGAATAAGGTCCTCTTACCCCATCAACCACTTCCAGTGGGGAGCATCCCCCTTGGATGCCAAACCAACTGGCAAAGGCAAGTTTTAACACCTGTCAATCATCCCACTTGGTCATCTGGTAAAGAAAGACTCCCGGCCCATAGCTTTCTCCAAAAGTATAATTTACTAAAGCCAAAGCGGTTACAGAAATAGCGAAGCTGGATCTGGCAATTTTGCCTGCAAACTGCATAATTAACTTTCCCTTTTCCCCAGCCATCCCCCCCCCTGTTATCAGTCAATTTCCAATTAGACTTTCTCATATTGTTTGGGAAACAGACCCTTGTGGCGTTTTTGCCTTGCCACATTAGGGTGGGTCACTCATGAATCCTGGAAAGCGACGACAAGCCAGAAAAGGAAGAGACACGCAGGAATTTCCTCAAGGTGAGTGGACACAGAGTGTGCTCTGAGTCACCTTTTTATTTTGTACATACATGAGGAAGTGCAGGTGTCAATACATAATTGGTTACATTTAGTTGCAGGGTAGAATAAGTCCTATATAGCATCTTTAACATATGATTGGTTGTAGCTTTCTATAGGATGTGGTTAGTGCAGAAGCAGATTGCAAGCTTCTACTTGCCCCATTGCTATGGCCGTTGCTTAGCTAGCTTCCTGTTAACCGTTATTTTGTCAGAGGATGTGGTTGCCTCACTTACTGTCCTAGGCCTCTAGTACGCAAGCTGGCCTCTGGCCTAGTCTTACTATAGAAGCCTGAACTATAAAAATCCCAACAGACCCTCGCTTTCCAGTTTGGCTTTCTATTGGGCGACTTTGGAATGGCTGGTATTTATTTATTTTATTTGCAAAATTTTGTATTGCCGCCTACTCGCCCATGGGGACACAAGGCAGCCTTACAGGATGTAAAAACACAATGTAAAAGAAATTTAAAAATAAAAATGAAATAATAACCCCCCACCCCGGTGAAAACACATACTCATACCAGCCATTTCATGGGCTCCACTCTGCTCTGTGTTCCACAGCCCCCCTGGCAGAACCAGGTCTTCAGGGCCTTCCCAAAGCATGTCAGAGTGGGGGAGGGCATCTAATTTCTGGAGGGATGATGTTCCAGAGGAAGGGAGCCACCACAGAGAAGGCCATTCTTCCGGGTCCTGCCAGATGTATCTCCTTAGGAGACAGGACCTGTGTGAGGACCCAGGGCACAGCACAGAGGCAATGCAGTCGCCTGGCAATTCAAACAGTTCTTTTATTGCTCCAAATTTTCCCCAAATGCTCCCATGTTTTCTGGCAAGCCTCCAACAAAAGAACACACACACACCCCTTCAGCCTGGCTGAAAGTAGGTTCAAATGCAGTCTGATTAGCATAAGAAAGGACTCAAGGCCATAGAGACAACAAGGAAGAAAACATAAACTTAAGGGAGTCTGTTTGAATCTTAGCTTGCTTGAGCAGTTTTCAAAAGAGAGAATCTGAAATACAGTCCGAGGTCTTTAAACATTCAAACAACGTGGTCAGTCAGTCCAAGGGTCAGAGTTTCCAGGTTTCCAAGCAGAAGTCATAGAACAAGAGATCGGCAACAACACACACACAACTCCAAGGAATCTGTTCTCCTAGTTCTCCTTCTTCCCTTCTTTCTCTTTCCTCCGATTCAACCTCACTATCAAACAATTTTTCTGTAAAACTCTTCTACTTTGTCCACCGTGTCCAATCTCAACCTTCTTTCTCCCCAAGATACCATAATCCCTTCCGGAGTCAACCACCGAAAATTTATGTTTTTCCTTGTTAGTTTTGCTGTAAACATTTGGTATGGTCGCCTTAGGTCTCTTACCCTTTTCGGGACTTGTTTGAGCACCACAAGCTGTCTTCCTCGTATCTCTAGTGGATCTTGTCTAGTCCTATGGAGAATCTCATCGCAAGTCGATTTTTTAACGAATCTAATATGCACTACTTAGATTATATCTAATCTATATCTAGATTATGTCTACGTGCATAATTCGTGTGGATTCTATAGATTTCATCCATTTCCTTAATCATTTCTTCCTTCCCAGTTCCTAAAGCTCCTGCCAATAGCTCCGCCATCATCTCCAGAAGATCCTCATTCTTTCCTTCCCACACATTCTGAAATCGTAGAAAATGGGTAGCCTTGTCTATTTCCAATTGGATTATTGTCTGTTCGAGGTCTCTATTATCTTGAATTAGTCTTTCTTCCATCTCCTCCACTTTTCTTTCTTTCTTCCCTTCCCATTCTATCTTCCATCTCCTGTAGTTTTTGTTCATTTTTTTAAAATTTGTTGCTGGAAACATTCAAATTTATCATCCATCCATCAATCTCATCTTTTCTTTCATTTCTCCTTAAATCTCAGTCTCCAGGTGTGCCTTGTGGAGAGGGGCGGGACGCTCTCCTCCCGAGTAGTAGTTGAGCCTGCTTGCGTTGTTCCCTCCTTCTCTCCACTCTCCGTGCTCTAGGATCAGGTGGGGGTGGCCCTTGCTCATGGCCTGAGCTCTGTCTCTCCTGTGCATCCTGTTCCAATCCTGAAGGGCCCTGGCCTGCCTCGGCCTGCTCTTCCCCACGTTCCTCTGAAGCCACAGACACCTATCCCTCAGCCTCCATAGGGTCCCCTTCCAGCTCATTTTCCTCTGCTCCGACAGAGGCACGACAGTGTGAGTGGGGCGGGCTAATCTCATTGGGGTGAGATGGTTTCTCAGATACCCCTGGACCCGTGTCGTGTAGGGCTTGAAATGACTGCAAAGCAGCATTCCGGAGTTCCAAGTGTCTTGCAGTCGTTGCTGATGTGTCCGTGTGAACGCAGGAAGCTCAGTTTATTATGTGCTCCTGGCTACTTTCCTTCGTGGCCAGAGGCAAGCTGGCCTGACCAATAACCAGCCAAGACCCAGTGAAGGCCTTTTGTTTCATTTATTGCAGTAAGCGGGGAGAGAAGCTATCAAAGCTTGGTTCTCTTCAAAGTTTTAACCCAAAATATCTCCTTCTTTTATTCATCCCTATCACCGGCCACTACATCCCTCCTCTTTCCCCATTGGCTGAGGTACTATGAGGTTACACTCTTTCCAACCGCCTCCTACATATTTCCTGATAACATATTAAATCATATTCACATATACAATAAGAATAAGAAAAATTAGACATTTAAATTATTTTCAACTCAGTAGATATTTATGTCCCCATTTTAAACAATAAGTTCTTTTCCTGCTTTTCAATTCAGTGTGCCTTTCCTCTTATCTTATTCAGCTTATTTTCCTATTCTCCAACATGTCTTTTCCTGGCTAGCCATTTCCTTTTTACAACTATTTTATGGCTTCTCTTCTTCCTTTCTCAGACCCAGCTATTTTTGCCTACATATTTCCTTTACATCCTTTCTTTATGTTATCTCTTCCTGACTCTCACCACTTGTAGGTTTAACTGATTCTGAAGATTTATCATATTGATGCCTATTTATCAATCCCCCTGTATTTCTGTATACTCTGATGAATCTTCATTTTTGGCTATATTAGATAACATAAATTGAATTTGTACGTCTTCTCCAGAGATGTTTTTCGCTATTGACCCCAATGTTTTGGTGCAAAATGAAATACAGCAGGGTAAATATTGGAGACAGACACAACACATAATACCTATCACAACTATAAACACTAGTCCTATAAATATTTGTTTTAACCATCCAAAATTGGGAAGCCAATTTGTTAACCAACTCCAATCACCCCACATATTTTCATACTTTTGTTCAGGAGCTTTGACCACATTCCTGATTCCTTTTGCAATGTCCATCCCTGCTTCATGATTGTCATCTACCTTTAAATCCCACAAACAAATTTTTACCTTTATTTCCCAGGCTGTTCTGATGTGTTATCTTCAGAAATATTAGCAGTATCTTACACCCACAAATTGATCTCACCAATTGTAGGTTTAACTGACTCTGAAGATTTATCATATTGATGCCTATTTATCAAGTTGGAGTGAGAGGATGGAGCAGCCTGTCAAGATTGAACCGTCACGATGCCTGCTTAGTTTCTAACGCTAATCAACTTGCCATAGAAATGGAGGAAGAGGGTAGAAAGCGAAGGGAGGTGACGGGATTCCGAGAAGCCATTCACCGATCATGAGAGCCTGCACGAATGCCAAGGCCACTAATTTAGGTGCTCGGCGGAGAAGCGGCCTGTTCCCGTAACCAAAAGAAGTATTACTATTGGACAATGTGGGGGGGGGGGCAAGGGGAAGTATTGTTTAACCATGCAAGCTTTCACGCAGGAAAACAAGAGCTGGTTTTGCTTCTTCAGTTCTAAGATGGTGTATCTAATAAAAGATTTGCCTTTTGGAATTTAATCGCCTTGTGGATCCCTCCTTGTGGGTTGGCTAATCAGGCTTTTGACACAGCCGCGTTGCGTCAAATTGCAGCCCTGCTCTCATCCAGCATTCAATCTCCTCCCTGGCCTCCATGACGGAGGCTGGATACGATGGAGGCCTCTCCCCAGGTTGTCCACCTCTGCTTCCGCTTCCCTCTCCATCGCCTTCAGAGGCCCAGATGTTTCAGGCCTCCCCGGGGTCAGTCAGTGGCCTGCTGACCAAACAGCTTCCCACATTAACAAACAGCGAACAACAAACAAGCAATAAGCAAGCAATGCCACGTCTTTATTTTTATTTGTTAAATGTTTATGCCACCCATCTCTCCTATTCCATTTTTATTTATTTATTTAACAAATAAATAAAAATACCCTATAGGCAGCCTCGGGTCGCTCAAAGCCAGCAGGAGCTTCCACACACCACGAAGGACA
>NW_015389721.1:96603-105312 GCF_001527695.2 Protobothrops mucrosquamatus | reverse complement strand
CTAAGTTTGGATGGGATCTCAGAGGTCTTCTAGTCCAACCCCCTGCCCAAGATCATAGAATCATAGCATCGGATGGGATCTCAGAGGTCTTCTAGTCCAACCCCCTGCCCAAGATCATAGAATCATAAAGTCAAATGGGACCTCAGAAGTCTTCTAGTCCAGCCCCCTGCCCCAGATCATAGAATCCTAAGGTTGGATGGGATCTCAGAGGTCTTCTAGTCCAACCCCCTGCCCCAGATCATAGAATCCTAAGGTCGAATGGGATCTCAGAGGTCTTCTAGTCCAACCCCCTACCCCAGATCATAGAATCCTAAGGTTGGATGGGATCTCAGAGGTCTTCTAGTCCAACCTCCTGCCCAAGATCATAGAATCCTAAGGTCAGATGGGACCTCAGAGGTCTTCTAGTCCAACCCCCTGCTCAAGATCGTAGAATCATAGCATTGGATGGGACCTCAGAGGTCTTCTAGCTCTACTGATGGCCGTGATGAAGACTCCATTGCAGGCTCCAGGAGGCTCCAGTGGAAGGTAGGATGGATCCTTCTGAGGATCTAGGGCAGGTTCAGCTTGACGGTTACTGGGTTGATAACTCTGGTGATGGGGGAAAGACCTGTCTACTTCGGCCTTACTTTCCTCAAACTGCCTGGATTGCAGGTATTGGGTGGAGAGATGTGAGATGCACAGGCGTCAGATGGCAGTTCCGACATCAGAGGTCTTCTAGTACTCCAAGACAATGGCCAAGGCAAGAGTCCTATCATCTCCTATCATCCCAGATGAACGGTGGTCCATTTTTTTCATGAAGACCCGCAGCGATGGAGCACCCACAACCTCTGGAGGTAAGCTGTTCCATTGGTTAATTGTTCTCCCTGAGAATAGAATAGAGCTGGAAGGGACCTTGGAGGCCTTCTAGTCCAGCCCCCCCCCAGCTCAAGCAGGAGGACCTATACCATCTCAGACAACTGACTGTCTAGCCTCTTCTTAAAAATCTCCAGTGATGGAGCGCCCATGATTTCTGGTGGCAAGCTGTTCCACTGGTTGATTGTCTCCACTGTCAGGAAGTCTTGGTGTCTATGGAGATTCTCAGTCCTCCATGGTTGTCCCAAAGGAGCTTTTTTCAGGAGGCAACTGGACTTCTTTGTGTTTCTTTTGAAGACATTTTGCTTCTCCTCCAAGAAGCTTCTTCAGCTCTTACCAGCTCCTTCTATTCCCCACCATCCAGTCAGAGCTGAAGAAGCTTCATGGAGGAGAAGCAAGGTAGCCCCCTCCCTCCATTCTATGTAGCAACCCAGAAGAAGCAGGGAAATGGCCGTAGCCGTGCTCAGTCGCAGCGTTGTCAGCACCTCCTCTGCACTCGTCCATCAAGCCAGATGCACGGATCGGGTTTTGCACAAACAGCGGCTCCTTTTTCGAGCAGCACCTTTTTGGACGCCAGGAGGGATTAAATTCCAGGCTCATTTCACAGATCGTCCCTCGGTGTGCTGGAATTTGGGATCTCGAGCGCCAAGGAGGAAAGCGATCCCGGCGCAAATCGATGGCTCTTGTCGTCTTCGTGTCGCTTCTTCAGCAGAAGAGAGGGAGAGGCAGAAAGGGAGGGATCCCCTGACTCTGCTTTTCAGCCCAGCTTGGTGGTTATTAATGCCTCCACTCAGGAGTGACGGCTCAGCCACACAGCTTCATCCATCATTTATGGGCCATTTCGGCTGCCGACCGACAGCCCGGCACATGGTCACCTCTCCAGCGGGGACATCATCTGCATCCAGGCTCCCAAAGGACTCCAGAATCTCCTGTTGAAGGAAAAACCTTCATCAAGCTCCAGTCCAAGCTGGGAATAAACAAAATGGAGGCTGCTTTAGAAAGAAGGTTGTAGTTTATTGAAGAAAAAAGCCAGACAGAAAGATGGCTCTGGAAAAACTGACCCCATGTAGCTGGGAGTGGTGGGTTTTTATACCTTCTTGGGCTTTTGAGGTTGTTTCCTGTTCCTGTTTGAGCTTTGTATTTTCTGTGTCATGTACTTTGACTTGAGTCTGAGTGTGCCCTTTTGGTATTGGTGGGTTAATCCTATTATGTCCCCCCAAAGGTTGTGTCTTTTAGAGTTTGGGTGGGGTGTGTAGATTTTAGAGGTCTTTGTCTTCCTAATTGCATCAGCTTCTAGCTTCCTGGCCCCAACCTTTCTGAAATGGATTGTTGAATTTGCATTTGTTTGGGGCTATTAAGAAAATTGGGCTTGCTTCTCTGCCTTTTAAGATCTTCTCCGTTATTCCTTCGGATAAATATATTCTGCCTTTTGAATATTTCCCAAAATATTCCTTTCTCTGGATTCTTCCCACACTCCAAAACCATAGTGTAAATTCTGACTTTTTGTCAGAATAACAGAATAATAGAATTGGAAGGGACTTCTGAGGTCATCTAGTCCAAGCCCCTGCTCAAGCAGGAGACCCCCAATACCATTTCAGACAAATGGCTGTCTAGTCTCTTCTTGAGAACCTCCAGTGATGGAGCAGCCACAACTTCAGGAGGCAGGTTGTTCCACTGGTTGATTGTTCTCACTGTCAGGAAATTCCTCCTTAGTTCCAGGTTGCTTCTCTCCTTGATGAGTTTCCATCCGTTGCTTCTTGTCCTGCCCTCTGGTGCTTTAAAGAAGAGCTGGAACCCCCCTTCTTTGTGGCAGCCCCTCAAGTATTGGAAGAGGGCTTTGTTAGTGTTTCTTTCCATGAGGACCTGTCTATTGCGCAGGTCAGAAGGAGGGCTGAGAAGATCTGTGCAGACCCCTCACATCCTGGACATAAAGTGTTTCAGTTCCTCTCCTCCAGATGGCGCTACGGAGTACTGCAGGCCAAAACAACTAGACCCAAGACGTCTTAAAGATGCTTTTTTCTTGTTTTTCTTTGAAGACGTTTCGCTTCTCATCCCAGAAGCTGCTTCAGCTTGAACTGGAAATTTTGCACCATCCAGTCAGAGCTGAAGAAGCTTCTTGGATGAGAAGCAAAACGTCTTCAAAGAAAAACAAAGTCCAGTTGCCTCCTGGAAAAAAGCACCTTTGGGACAACCCTGACCTGGATGACGGAGGATCTCACATAGAATTTCCTGCCTGAGTGGGGGGTTGGACTAGATGACCTCCAAGGTCCCTTCCAACTTTATTATTATTATTATTATTATTATTATTATTATTATTATTATTATTATTATTATTATTATTATTATTATTATTATTATTATTATTATTACCACCACCACCAGCAGCAGCAGCAGCAGCAGCAGCAGCAGCAGCAGCAGCATGGTTTGTCACACAGTCAGCCAAACGTTCAGACTGGATTTGGCATTTTTGTCTACCATTGAGCCTTTTCCAAGAACCTGGGAGGAGCCGGAGGAGGAAGTGGAGGAGCAGGAGGAGGAGGAGGAGGAGAATAATTCTGCTGCTTTGCATGTACACTCAGAGCTTCCACTGTACCTTCAACCATGGCAGGTGCTTGAATGAACGAATAAAACCCTACTTCTAGCAGAAGTAGAAGCCTACATTTGCATTTGTCTTTATTTGTGACCTGGCTCAGAAAAACCAGACCGAGTCAATTCTTCTAACGTTCTGAATATTTAAGTTGTGTAAAAGTTTTCCAAGGAAGTGTTTTCTTGAGCATTTCTCCGTGGCGCAAGGAGCCCTGTCCAGAGAGAGAGCATGAAGGGCAGGGAGAAAGTCCAGTACTTGCAACATTGTCAACCCAAAATTGGTTTCTTGTAGCTTAGTAGAACCCCTTGTCATCAGGAGGCTGCAACTGCAGAAGGCGGCATCAACCAGGGACGTGTGTGTGTGTGTGTGTGTGTGTGTGTGTGAGAGAGAGAGAGAGAGAGAGAGAGAGAGAGAGAGAGGGAGAGAGAGAGAGAGGGAGAGAGAGAGAGAAAGAGAAAGAGAGAGATAGAGGGAGAGAGGGAGAGGGAGAGGGAGAAAGAGAAAGAGAAAGAGAGAAAGAGAGAGTGGGGGAGAGAGAAGGAGAGAGAGAGAAAGAGAGGGAAAGAGAAAGAGAAAGAGAGAGGAAGAAAGAGAGAGGAAGAGAGAAAGAGAGGGAGAGGAAGAGAGAAAGAGGGAGAGAGAGAGAAAGAGAGGGAGAGAGAAAGAGAGAGAGGAGAAAGAGAGAGAGAGAGGGAGAGAAGGAGAGAGAGAGAGGGAAAGAGGAAGAGAAAGAGAGNAAAAGGAAAGAAGAAGAGAGAGAAAGAGAAAGAGAGGGAGAGAGAGAAAGAGAAAGAGAGGGAGAGAGAAAGAGAGATAGAGAGAAAGGGAAAGAGAGGGAGAGGAAGAGAGAAAGAGGGAGAGAGAGAAAGGGAAAGAGAGGGAGAGAGAGAAAGAGAAAGAGAGGGAGAGAGAAAGAGAGAGATAGAGAGAAAGGGAAAGAGAGGGAGAGGAAGAGAGAAAGAGGGAGAGAGAAAGAGGGAGAAAGAGAGAGAGAGAGAGAGAGAGAGAGAGAGAGAGAAGGGCATTCCCTTGTTCCCCACCCACCCACCCCAGTCCTTGTGCTGACCTACTTAAATTACATTAAAACATCATCAAGGCCCGTAACGCATCCTCCGGGAAGACCCAGCCTCCCCTCGAACGCTTCCCCCGTGTCCTTTGAGACCTCCAGCCAAGGGCGCGTTAGGAACTGGCTGGCTTTCATCCATCTACAAGCGTCGCTGCTCCCAACGAAGAGCAGAGTTTGAAAGAAAGGCTACTACCGCATTGCCCCTTTGCCAGTGATTCTTCGTCTTTTTCTTCTCCTTTGCCAAGGATGTGGCGACTGTCTAGACGGGCTGGCACCTTCCCAGTTGGCCCAGACGTTGTAGAGAGGTTTGACGGCCTCCCAAACCTGGGCTTGGCACCGCTCGAATTTCTTCCGGAAGGCTTATCTAAAGAGGTCAGGCACAAATGGGCTGCAGAGCTCAAGCCAGCTACTTTATTGTTCTCTGCCTATAATACAGGAATCTCCCCAGATTGGAAGCTTTCAGCTGGGGAAGACCAGATAACAGAATAACAGAGTTGGAAGGGGCCTCGGAGGTCTTCTAGTCCAACCCCCTGCTCAGGCAGGAAGCCCTATACCAGAGGTAGGCAACCTTGGCTCTTTTATGACTCGTGGACTTCAACTCCCAGAATTCCTGAGCCAGCAGAGCTGGCTCAGGAATTCTGGGAGTTGAAGTCCACGAGTCATAAAAGAGCCAAGGTTGCCTACCCCTGCCCTATAGCATCTCAGACAAATGGCTGTCCAGTCTCTTCTTAAAATCTTCCAGTGTTGGAGCATTCACAACTTCTGGAGGCAGGTGGTTCCACTGGTTAATTGTTCTAACGAAGGGTGTCTCGGCTAATTCGCACCTTGAGCCCTCCTCCCAATTTTCCAGGAGGAGACCTCTTTATGGAGTTGAAGTCCATAAGTCTTAAAGTCACTGAGGTTCAGGAGCCCTGCCGTAGACAGTCACTTGTCTGAGATGGTAGAGGTTCTCCTGCTTGAGCAGGGGGCTGGACTAGAAGACCTCCAAGGTCCCTTCCAGCTCTATTCTATTCTAATTCTTCTTGACTCCTTATTAGATCCTCAGGAGTTTTTTGGGGGGAGTTTCCATGCTGCAAAAGGCACTCTGTGCAATCTGTTGAAATGGGTAGAACAAGATTAAACAGTGGAGCATTTTTTTTATTCAAAATATATTTTAGCATCAATCAGCTGCTACCCAATAATTCTAGCTGTTGCCTCTGTTTCACTAAAACACAAAAAAATGGAAAGAAACAGAAAGAAACACACAAACATACTGGAAAAAGAAAACAGGGAGAAACACACAAACACACACAAAGAAAAAGAAAACGGGAGGAAAGAGACACACAAACACATAAAGACAAAGAAAATGGGAAGAAACTGAAAGAAAGAAACACACACAAAGAAAGACAAAGAGAACAGGCAGAAACACACAAACACAAACAAAGAAAGACAGAACAGGAAGAAAGAGAAAGAGACACACAAACACACACAAAGAAAAAGAAAACAGGAAGAAAGAGACACACAAACACACAAAGACAAAGAAAATGGGAAGAAACTGAAAGACACGTACACACAAAGAAAAAGAAAATGGGAAGAAAGAAAGAGACACACAAATACACATAAAGAAAAAACAGGAAGAAAGCAACACAAACACAAAGACAAAGAAAATGGGAAGAAACTGAAAGAAACACACAAACATACTAAAAAAAGAAAACAGGCAGAAACACACACACACAAAGAAAAAGTAAATGGGAAGAAAGAGAGACACACAAACACAAAGAAAAAGTAAACATGAAGAAAAAGACACACAAACACACAAAAACACACAAAGAAAATGGGAAGAAAGAGAAACACACAAACACACACACAGAAAAAGAAAACGGGAAGAAAGAGACACGCAAATACACAAAGGAAGACAAAGAAAATGGGAAGAAACAGAAAGAGACAAAGAGACACAAATAAAACAGGAAGATACAGCAAGAAACACACGAATACACACAAACACAAAAAGAACAGGAAGAAACAGAGATATACAAATACACACAAACGCACACAACAAAACCAGAAAAACAAACACTCCATCACAACTTGATCTTGGTGTCCACTTATTCCTACTTTTGATTTGTTTCCCCCAGGAGAGAGCCTGTCCCCTGAACCCACAATTACCAGGCCTACCTGGTTATTAACCTGCGTGAATTTGCATAATTACATTTGCATAATGATTAAGGAGGCCTTTATTGTTGCTGTTGCCCAGAGGCAGAGGCAGATCGAGCAGAAGAGAGGCTGAAGAACCTCAAGGGGCTTCTGGAGGACAACCCAAACTTGGGAAAGACAAAGAGAGGAAGGATGGAGGAAGGTGTGCCCACCTGGGGGGATGGGGGGGCTTCTGCAGATGGAGGGAAACAGGCAAGAAAATGTAGAAACAGCCCCCTACTCAGCGGCCCACCAGATACTAAAGGAAAGAGAAAAGAAGCGATGAATGCTCCAACATTGGAAGTTTTTAAGAAGAGACTGGACAGCCCTTTGTCCAAAATGGTAGAGTTTCCTGCCTGAGCAGGGGGTTGGACTAGATGACCTCCAAGGTCCCTTCCAACTTTATCATCATTATTATTATTATTATTATTATTATTATTATTATTATTATTATTATTATTGTTGTTGTTGTTGTTATTGTTGTTGTTGTTATTATTATTATTATTGTTGTTGTTGTTATTATTATTATTATTATTATTATTATATGGTATAGGTTTTCTGCCTGAGTAGGGGGTTGGACTAGATGACCTCCAAGGTCCCTTCCAACTTTACTATTGTTGTTGTTGTTATTGTTGTTGTTGTTATTATTATTATTATTATTATTATTATTATTATTATTATTATTATTATTATTATTATTATTATTATTATCTTTTCTAAATTCTGTGGGGACTTCGGTGCTCTCCGAGATTGGCTGTTTTCTTGTAGACATTTCATGACCCAACTAGAGAACATCGTCAGTGCTAGAAGGGAGACGGATGTATGAACAGAACAGAACAGAACAGAGCTGGAAGGGACCTTGGAGGTCTTCTAGTCCAGCCCCCTGCTCAAGCAGGAGAACCTGTACCATCTCAGACAAGTGACTGTCCAGTCTCCTCTTGAAAACCTCCAGTGATGGAGCACCTAGAACTTCTGGAGGCAAGGAGTTCCACTGGTTAATTGTTCTGTCAGGAAGTTTCTCCTTAATCTCAGGTTGCTTCTCTCTTTGGTCAGTTTCCCTCCATTGTTTCTCGTCCTTCCCTCTGGTGCTTTGGAGAATAGCTTGACTCCCTCTTCTTTGGGGCAGCCCCTCAGATACTGGAATAACTGCTATCATGTCTCCCCTATTTCTTCTTTTCTTTAGACTAGCCAGACCCAAGTCCCACAGCCGTTCTTCGTATGTTTCAGCCTCCAGGCCTTGGATCATCTTAGTTGCTCTTCTCTTAACTTTTTCCAAACTCTCCACATCGGTCAAGCCTGAGCTACAGAGACTCTGTTCATGAGGGAGAAGATGTGTTTCTGGGGTCCCACCAGATGACCTGATTTGGTTGGGTTCACCCAGAGAAAGGACCCCCTCCCCCTTCTGCCTGGCCTCCCAGAGTTAATGTGCGTAGGATCACAAGATCACGGTTCCCTTCCAAATATTTGGGCAGAGTTTCAAATCTTGGCTAAAAAGTAGAAAAGGAAGCAGAGGGTGCCAAAAGTCCTCATAATTTGGCTGGCCACCAGAGTCCAGAGAAGGAAATAAGTTTATTTAGCCTAGATAGCTAAGTAGATACAGCAGAGGCAGCTGCCATCTTCCCCCCAGGAAGATTTTTAGGGCCTTGAAGACTTGAGGAACAAGCAGAACTTGGACAAATGTGGGATGTCCCTAGTTGTGTGTGCCAAGCAAGGTGTCCCTGGTGCCTCAAGCTCTTGAAATGATCAGAAAAAGAGGCCTGAAAATTCAGAATCGTGGAAATCCATGTTCGGTTTCAGTGGGGTCCTTGGTGGTCTCTGAGCTGGGTGGTTTTCTTGCAGACCTTTCATGACCCAACTTGGTAACATCATCACTGCTAGAAGGGAGGGGGGTTTGCTCTCCGACTCTCTTGTAGCACTGACAATGTTATCTGGCTGGGTCATGAAACGTTTGCAAGAAAGCCACCAAGTTTGGAGAGCACCAAGGACCCCACAGTCCTCCTCCTTCTCCTCCTCCTCCTCCTCCTCCTCCTCC
>NW_015389721.1:91657-95276 GCF_001527695.2 Protobothrops mucrosquamatus | reverse complement strand
CCCTCCCTCCCTCCCCCTCTCTCTCCTTCCCTCCCTCCCTCCCTGCCTTCCTTCCTTCCTTCCTTCCCTCCCTTATTCCTCTCACACTCCTTCTTTCCTCTTCTCATCTCCTCCCATCTCCTTTATTCTTCATCTTCTTCCCTCTCCTTCCTTCCCTCCTCCCTCCCTCCATTCCCTCTACCCTCCTTCCTTCCTTAATTAGTAAGCATAAAGGTACTTTGAATTTATGCTCAAAATGTGAACAAGAAAGCACATTTTATCTTGCTCAGCGGACATGTAGAAAAGCTAAAAAAAAAAAGTTTGACTCATCTACATAAACCAATTCAGAGGACTTTGAAGAGGCTGGGATCGATGGACTGAAGTTGGAAAGAAGTCACGGGACTTTGTTTTTGTATATTAAAACGGCAGCAATATTATTGTTTGCACAAAAATGGAAAGATTTTGGCATTCTCCACAATGGTTGGTGAAGGGGATGGAATTTGCTGAGGTGACAAAATTGATGTCTTTGATCAGAGAAGAGACAAGATCTAAGTTTATGGCTGTCTGGGAAATCTCAGGGATTTTTCAGTGGAACAGAAAAAAATAAACTTTTGATCCACGGCTTTAATGATTAGGGGGAAAAAACCAATAGATTATACAAATGGCAGCCATGTTATAACCCTAGAGCAGGGGTAGGCAACCTCAGCTCTTTTATGACTCATGGACTTCAACTCCCAGAATTCCTGAGCCAGCCATGCTGAGGGGAAAGGGAGACGTTTCCATGCTGAGCCACGCTGGCTGAGGAATTCTGGGAGTTGAAGTCCACGAGTCATGAGGGGGCCATAGTTTCCCTCATGCTGGCTGAGGAATTCTGGGAGTTGAAGTCCACCAGTCATGAAGGGGCCATAGTTCCCCCATGCTGGCTGAGGAATTATGGGAGTTGAAGTCCCTGAGTCATGAGGGGGCCATAGTTCCCCCATGCTGGCTGAGGAATTCTGGGAGTTGAAGTCTGCAAGTCATGAAGGGGCCATAGTTCCCTCAGCATGGTTGGCTCAGGAATTCTGGGAGTTGAAGTCCACGAGTCATAAAAGAGCCGAGGTTGCCTACCCCTGCCCTAGAGTGAGAGGCTGATTTAACTTAGAACCGCTGTAAAAGAAAACCAGGTTACTTCTTTATATTTTTCCTTTTTCTCTTGCGTTTTTGTCTATTTCTTTATTAAACTTTATTTATTTGCTCGGTTTCTACTGGCGTGCCACCCGTCTCGCCTGCAGGCAACTCCAGCGGGCTTAAAATCGATAAAACATCCACCCAGATGAAAAGCCAAAACAACAAAATATTAACATTCAAATTGACTTTAAAAGTTAACGTTCTTTAGAAAGAGCCTTTCTTTATTCTGACTATTACTTCTGCAGTTCTGCTCGCTTTTTATCTTTCGGGGTTGAAAATTCTGGTGAATTTGGTTTTTTTTAAAAAAAAAAATAAGCAGGGAAAAAAAACCTCTCGGGACGGAGCATCGCGTAGTGCAGGGGCGTCAAACTCAATTTCATTGAGGGCCGCATCAGCATTGCGGTTGCCCTTGGGGGGCCGGGTGGGTGTGGCCAGAGTGGGTGCGGCCTACTGGGTGGGCGTGGATGGAGTGGGTGTGGCCTACTGGGTGGGCATGGAAGGAGTGGGTGTGGCCTACTGGGTGGGCATGGAAGGAGTGGGTGTGGCCTACTGGGTGGGCGTGGATGGAGTGGGTGCAGCCTGCTGGGTGGGCGTGGATGGAGTGGGTGTGGCCTACTGGGTGGGCGTGGATGGAGTGGGTGTGGCCTACTGGGTGGGCGTGGCCAGCTCTACATCGTTCTCGTCAAGGGTGCCTGTGGGGGCCTGGGCAGGAGTGGGACAGATCTGGGGGTCTCTGGCAGAAGGGGGTGGGACCGGGGCAAGCGCCAAGGCATGGTCCATTTCTTCATTCCTCACAAAGGGGGACCCCTCCCCAGCAGGCACCCAGGGGGTGGGACCAACACGGCAGGGGCTGGTTCCTCGCTGTTTCCAGACGGTCTAAGACCGAATGCGTTTCAGCATAGATGGCCACCACAAAATTGTACATTGGCTCCCTCCCGGCCAGCCTGGGCCAGGGCCAAGGCAGCGGGGGCCGTTCCCTCACTGTTTCCAGGATGGCTTCGCGGGCCACATGAAACCACTTCGCAGGCCGCATCCGGCCCCCGGGCCTTGCGTTTGACATGTCTGGCGTAGTGGGAGGCTGCACAAAACCGGATTTTTCTGGAGGCAGCATAGCAACGAGTGGGGTACTCGGTGTCCCCTGGGAACAAGGCTCAAAATAACGGGAAAGTTTTTCCTCTCCTCTTCCAATAAACCGCTCGGACCCTGCACCGTTTGTTCCTGCTTGGAACATCCGAAAGAAAATTTATTTTTTAAAATGGAAATGGGCCCCGTGGAGTCTGTTTTCAAGGATAGGATAGAGCTGGAAGGGACCTTGGAGATCTTCTAGTCCAGCCCCCTGCTCAAGCAGGAGACCATTCCATTCCAGACAAGGGGCTGTCCAGTCTCTTCTTGAAAACCTCCAGTGTTGAAGCACCCACAACTTCTGGTCACAAGCAGTTCCACTCTCAGTATAAAGAACTTACTCCTTAATTCCAGGTTGCTTCTCTCCTTGATTAGTTTCCATCCGTTGCTTCTTGTCCTGCCTTCAGGGGCTTTGGAGAATAGCTTGACTCCCTCTTCTTTGGGGCAGCCCCTGAGATACTGGAACACTGCTATCCTGTCCCCCCTTGTCCTTCTCTTCATTAAACTAGACATCCCCAATTCCAGCAACTGTTCCTTATATGCTTTAGCCTCCAGTCCCCTGATCCTCTTTGTTGCTCTTCTCTGCACTCTTTCCAGAGTCTCAACATCTTTTTTACATCGCGGTGACCAAAACTGGATGAGGGATTCCAAGTGTGGCCTTACCAAGGAATTATAAAGTAGTATTAATACTTCACCTGATCTTGATTCTCTCCCTCTGTTAATGCAGCCTAGCACTGTGTTGGCCTTTTTGGCAGCTGCAGCACATGGCTGGCTCATATTTAAGGGATCGTCCACTAGGACTCCGAGGTCCCTCTCACAGTTACTACTATTGAGCAAGGTACCCCCTATACTATACCCGTACATTTGGTTTTTCTTGCCTAAATGTAGAACTTTACTTTTTTCACCATTGAATTCCGTTTTGTTAGGGCCCAATGTTCAAGTCTATCCAGATAATTAATTAACTGAACAGCTTAATCTCCTGGAGTTGTGGGTGCTTCATCACTGGAGGTTTTCAAGGAACATTTCTCTGGGATGATATAAGGCCTCCTTCCTTGGACAGGGGGTTAGACTAGAAGACCTCCAAGGTCCCTGGCAGACTTACGATGCTATGAAATTTCATCCTGGGCTGTGGAGTCTGTCCGTCTCTCCCCGACAAGCCAGAGTTAGTCAGCATATTGTTTCCAGCTGCAAGTCAAAGAGAGCTTGGAACCCACATTTCTTTGGCCAATTAAATTATCGGGGAATGAATTATTCAGAGGGCCATATGGATGATAAATAGATGTGGAAGGAACTCGGTTCACCTGTGGTCGTGTTAGCAAATGCTGGGAACAAAGCAAAGTCCCCCCCCTTC
>NW_015389721.1:84992-88572 GCF_001527695.2 Protobothrops mucrosquamatus | reverse complement strand
GGGGTAGGGAGGGGGTCCCCTGGGCACGGCCAAAGCAATCCAGAGGGCGGAGCGAGGCTCTACCCAGGGGCAACCTGAGCAGTTAAATGTGTAGTCAACAGCAGTAAAGTTTAAAAAGCAGCTTAATTTAGGAATATGACAATTAGCAAGGCCACACCTGTTCAGTTTTGGTCACCTCATTGCAAAAAACATGTTGAGACTTTGTGGGGGGGGGGGGGAAGTGCAAAGAAAAGCAACTAAGATGATTAAAGTCCTGGAGACAAAAACATATGAAGATTTTGGGTTTGGCTAGTCGAGGTTCTCCTGCTTGAGCAGGGGGCCAGACTAGAAGACCTCCAAGGTCCCTTCCAGCTCTATTCGATTCTAAATGAAAGGACACCAGTAGTAACAGGAGGGCCAAACCACACACAAGCAGGTCGTACATAGAAAGCCAGTGGTATTTAGGAGATTCTTTCCAGGGCAAAGGATACCAGAAGCCGGGTGGACAGCAGAGAATAAATATTGAGAACATAGAATAAAGGGTTGGAAGGGACTTTAGAGGCCCAATCTAACTCCTTGCTTGAGCAGGAGACCTTATACCATTTCAGACAAATGGCTGTCCAGTCTCTTCTTAAAAACTTCCAGTGTTGGAGCATTCAGAACTTCTGGAGGCAGGTTGTTCCACTGGTTAATTGTTCTCACTGTCAGGAAGTTTCTCCTTAGTTCTAGGTTGCTTCTCTCCTTGATGAGTTTCCATGATCCGTTGCTTCTTGTCCTGCCTTCTGGTGCTTTGGAGAATAGCTTGACTCCCTCTTCTTCGGGGCAGCCCCTCAAATATTGGAATACAGCTATCAAGTCACCCCCAAGTCCTTGTTTTCCCCAGACTGGCCCTACTCAATTCCTGCAATCGTCCTTCATACGTTTTAGCCTCCAGCCCTTTAATCCTCTTTGTCGCTTTCCTCTGCACTCTTTCTAGTTCTTTTTTTTTTATATTGTGGATTCTTATATTGTGGATTCTTCTCGCCTTTCTGGCTGATCCTTTGCTGGGTTTCCCCCCCCCCAAAAAAAAAAAGAGAAAGGAAGGGAAAGCGACTGCAAGGAGACGACTGTGGGAATTTGCAAGGGGTGGCTTGCAGCCCACCAGGGAAGCTTTAATGCACTTAATTAGCTGGCAGGTAGCCAAGCGGCGTCTGGGAAGGAAGGCATCATTTAGCCCATAAAGAGCTGTCACCCACCCAGGCTGAACGTGGCTGCCTGGAGAGGGACCTTGAGCTTTCCCTGGGTGGCAGCAGAGGGGAGGGGGCAAGGGGGCCCAGGAGAGAGGCCCAGCTCTTTAGGAGTGCTTTACAAGGCCTTGGTGAGACCCCACTTGGAACACGGCATCCAGTGTGGGTCCCCACGATGTAAAAAAAGAGGTTGAGACTCTGGAAAGAGTGCAGAGAAGAGCAACAAAGAGGATCAGGGGACTGGAGGCTCAAACATATAAGGAACGCTTGCAGGAATTGGATATGTCTAGTTTAATGTCAAGAGAAGGACGAGGGGGGGACATGATAGCAGTGTTCCAGTATCTCAGGGGCTGCCCCAAAGAAGAGGGAGTCAAGAATTCTGGGAGTTGAAGTCCACGAGTCATAAAAGAGCCAAGGTTGCCTACCCCTAGTCTAGGGTCTCCTGCTTGAGCAGGGGGTCAGACTAGATGGCCTCTGAGATCCCTTCCAATTCTGTTGTTCTGTTATTCTGTCTGGGTATTGATCTGCCCGGGGGATATAGATTTATTTATTAGAAAACATACTGAGGGTGACTCTGGGCAGCATACAGAAATAAAACCCAATGCAAAACTCAAAAAACCCCACTGTCATGGTTCCGACAGATGAAACTCTTCAAAGAGTGCAGAGAAGAGCAGTAAAGACGATCAGGAGACTGGAGGCTAAAGCATATAAGGAACGGCTGCTGGAATTGGGGATGTCCAGTTTAATGAAGAGAAGGACGAGGGGGGACATGATAGCAGCCTTCCAGTATCTCAGGGGCTGCCCCAAAGAAGAGGGAGTCAAGCTATTCTCCAAGGCGCCAGAAGGCAGGACAAGAAGCAACGGATGGAAACTGATCAAGGAGAGAAGCAACCTAGAACTGAGGAGAAACTTCCTGACAGTGAGGACAATTAACCAGGGGAACCACCTGCCTCCAGAAGCTGTGAATGCTCCAACACTGGAAGTTTTTAAGAAGAGACTGGACAGCCATTTGTCTGGAATGGTATAGGGTTTCCTGCCTGAGCAGGGAGTTGGACTAGATGAGCTCCAAGGTCCCTTCCAATTTTATTACTATTATTATTATTATTGTTGTTGTTGTTGTTGTTGCATTGTAAGATGGGGGGGAGGGCCAGTCTAGGAGCTGAAGGAGTCTTCTCAAGGATGATAGAGTTGAGAACGGGGGGTGTAGAGACTTGCTTAGGTCTCCCCCTAAGGGCATTGTCCAGATCTAAGTTCCTTTGATCCACCTTGGTGTACCACTGGGGAAAGGGTTAGGCTGAATCTGAAAAAGGCAGAAGCCATCTTGTTACTCCTATAATTCTAGGGCTGGAAGAGTCCTTAGGGGTCTTCTAGTCCAGCCCCTCGCATGAAGCGAGAAACCCTATGCCTTTTCAGACAAACAGTTGTCCAATCACCTGTCTGAGACGGTATAGGTTCTCCTGCTTGAGCAGGGGGTTGGACTAGAAGACCTCCAAGGTCCCTTCCAACTTTGTTATATTCTAATCTCTTCTTAAAGACCTCAATACAATACAGGAGATTGGACAACCATTTGTCTGGGATGGGTACAGGAAAGTCCTCAACTTACAACAGTTCATTTAGTGACCGTTTGAAGTCACAACACAGCACTGAAAAAAGCGACTTAGAACCGTTTTTGACACTGACGACCTTTGCAACGCCCCCCTTTTGGTCACATGATCGAAATTCAGACGCTTGGCAACCGGTTCATACTTACGACGGTTGCACAGATCCCCTTTTGCCACCTTCCTGCAAGCAAAGTCAATGGGGGGAAGCTGGATTCACTTAAGAACCAGGTTGCTAAATTAGCAACTGCAGTGATCCACTTAACAATGGTGGCAAGAAAGGTCGTAAAACGGGGCAAAACTCACTTAACAAATGTCTCACTTAGCACTCAATTTTGGGCTCAGTTATGATCGTCAGTCGAGGACTACCTTTACAGGGTCTCCTGCCTGAGCAGGGGGTTGGACTAGAAGACCTCCAAGGTCCCTTCCAACTCTGTTATTCTGTTCTGTTCTGTTCTGTTCATTCCTTCCTTCCTTCCTTCTTCCTCCCTTTCTTTCTTCCTTCCTTCCTTCCTTCCAAGAAGGCTTTTAAGAAGAGACAGCCACCTGTCTGAGATGGTGTAGGGTCTTCTGCCTGAGCAGGGGGTTGGACTAGAAGACCTCTGAGGTCCCTTCCAACTCTGTTATTCTGTTCTGTTCTGTTCTGTTCTGTTTGTTCCTTCCTTCCTTCCTTCTTCCTCCCTTTCTTCCTCCCTCCCTCCCTCCCTTCCTTCCTTCCTTCCTTCCTTCCTTCCTTCCTTCCTTCCTTCCAAGAAGGCTTTTAAGAAGAGACAGCCA
>NW_015389721.1:73099-84346 GCF_001527695.2 Protobothrops mucrosquamatus | reverse complement strand
ACAAGCCAGAGTTAGTCAGCATATTGTTTCCAGCTGCAAGTCAAAGAGAGCTTGGAACCCACATTTCTTTGGCCAATTAAATTATCGGGGAATGAATTATTCAGAGGGCCATATGGATGATAAATAGATGTGGAAGGAACTCGGTTCACCTGTGGTCGTGTTAGCAAATGCTGGGAACAAAGCAAAGTCCCCCCCCTTCTGTCTCTCTCTCTTTCTCCCCCCCCTTCCCCTTACACCCCCACATGCATTCAAAAAAATCCTTGACATTGATGCAGACTCAGAGGTGGAAATACGAAATACGGAGACCGAAATTCCAAGGGAGATGGAACAGCCTCCAGCCCAATCAGTCAGTCAGTCAGTCAATCAATCAATCAATCAATCAATCCTAATCAAGTGCATAACAAGAGCTTGGCAGATCTGCTAAAGGCTTCCTTCCCCCCCCCCATCCTAGTCTCTTCTTCCCATCCATCCATTCCCCCCCCCCAGCAGCAGCCGGTCAATGGAAGAGTTTAGCAAAGAGAATTTGCTAAATGGAAGAGTTTAGCCAAGGGGTATAGAAAGGGAATTCTCCCCTTTTGGGATGGATTTGTTTGGGGGCCAACTTGAGGGTCTTGGTCTCCTGTCCCCGATTTGAATCCTAACTGAAAGGGATCCAGAAGATCTGCTTCTTCTTCTTGGGTACTTGGAAGTTGTATGCCAACCACGTTGTTAATAGCTTTCTCTGTAAGGGACGGGACAAAAATGGAGAAATCCAGATGGATCCAAGGAGGACTTAATAATAATAATGATAAAGTTGGAAGGGACCTTGGAGGTCATCTAGTCCAACCCCCTGCTCAGGCAGGGAACCCTATACCATTTCAGACAAACGGCTGTCCAGTCTCTTCTTAAAAACGTCCAGTGTTGGAGCATGCACAGCTTCTGGAGGCAGGTAGTTCCACTGGTTAATTCTTCTCACTGTCAGGAAGTTTCTCCTTAGTTCCAGGTTGCTTCTCTCCTTGATGAGTTTCCATCCATTGCTTCTTGTCCTGCCTTCACGCGCTTTGGAGAATAGCTTGACTCCCTCCTCTTTGGGGTAGCCCCTGAAATACTGGAACAGAGCCCTGGGCACCCCACTACACACTTCCCTCCATGTAAACTTCACCTCCCATACCTGGCAGCTGTGGGGAACACCAACTTCTGGGTGTTCTGTCTATGGAGATTCTCCAAAGGACTATAAATCCTTCCCTTCCCCTCCATCCAGTCAGAGCTGGAGAAGCTTCTTGGAGGAGAAGTGAAACCTCTTCAAAAAAAACAACAGAAGTCCAGTTGCCTCCTGAAAAAGCACCTTTGGGACATTCTGGGTGCCTTCTTCTCCTGCTTCTGTCTGGTCTGCTAACACACCGGCATCTCTAAGCCAACACTTGAGAAGAAGAGCAATTAACCTGTGGAACAGCTTGCCACCAGAAGTTGTGGATGCTCCAACACTGGAGGCTTTTAAGAAGAGACTGGACGGCCACCTGTCCAGAATGGTATAGGGCAGGGGTCCTCAACCTTGGCCACTTTAAGACTTGTGGACTTGTGAAGTCCACAAGTCTTAAAGTGGCCAAGGTTGAGGACCCCTGGTCTAGATCAACCCCCTGTTCCAGCAGGAGAAACTAGACTATTTCAGACAAATGGCTGTCCAGTCTCTTCTTCAAAACCTCCAGTGGGAGTTGAAGTCCACAAGTCTTAAAGTGGCCAAGGTTGAGAACCCCTGGTATAGGGTCTCCTGCTTGAGCAGAGAGTTGGACTAGAAGATCTCCATGGTCCCTTGCAGTCCTATGATTCAGGAAGGAAGGAAGGAAGGAAGGAAGGAAGGAAGGAAGGAAGGAAGGAAGGAAGGAAGGAAGGAAGGAAGGAAGGAAGGAAGGAAGGAAGGAAATGGTTGAAAGCTCCTCAGAGGAAGATCAAACCTAGAAGTAAGGAGAAATTTCCTGATAGAACAATTAACGAGTGGAACAGCTTGCCACCAGAAGTTGTGGGTGCTCCATTGCTGAAGACTTTGAAGAAGAGACCGGACAGCCATTTTTTGGGATGGTACAGGGTTCACTTGCTTTGAGATGGGTGGATTTTGACTCCCAGAATTCCCCAGCCAGCATCTGATTGGATTACGGTGGTAGGTGGGTTGTGCCATATTTTTGATCTGTAGACATCAAAAGCCTGATGTCCGGATACATTCTCAACCAAGTCCGTTCTCTGGTCTTTTCTTGCCTTGAAAGAAAGAAAGTGGAGTGTCTCTTTTTGAAAAACCAACAAGCAAAGAGCAAAAGAAACAAACACATAACAAACGAGCCTTGTTAAATGGGTTCTTATTTGCTTCGCTTTCTTTAATGCCCCACGCGCACACTTGGGCACCGGCTGCATTTTTGAGTTTGGACGAAGAGGTTTGCAGACATGGTGTTTAAGAGGTAGAATCTCTCTCTCTCTGTCTCTCTCTCTGTCTCTCTCTGTCTCTCTCTCTCTCCCCCCTCTCTCTCTTCTCTCTCCTCTCTTTTCTCTCTCTCTTCTCTCTCTCTTTTCTCTCTCTCTTTCTCTCTCCTCTCTCTCTCTCTTCTCTCTCCTCTCTCTCTCCTCTCTCTCTTTTCTCTCTCTCTTCTCTCTCTCTTCTCTCTCTCTCTCTCCTCTCTCTCTTTTCTCTCTCTCTCTCTCCTCTCTCTCTCTCTTCTCTCTCCTCTCTCTCTTTTCTCTCTCTCTTCTCTCTCTCTTCTCTCTCCTCTCTCTCTCCTCTCTCTCTTCTCTCTCTCTCTTCTCTCTCTCTCTTCTCTCTCTCTTCTCTCTCTCTTCTCTCTTCTCTCTCCTCTCTCTCTCTTTTCTCTCTTTCTCTCTCCTCTCTCTCTCTTCTCTCTCCTCTCTCTCTTTTCTCTCTCTCTTCTCTCTCTCTTCTCTCTCCTCTCTCTCTCCTCTCTCTCTTTTCTCTCTCCTCTCTCTCTCTTCTCTTTCTCTTCTCTCTTCTCTCTCCTCTCTCTCTCTTTTCTCTCTCTCTCTCTCTCCTCTCTCTCTTCTCTCTCCTCTCTCTCTTTTCTCTCTCTCTTCTCTCTCTCTTCTCTCTCCTCTCTCTCTTCTCTCTCCTCTCTCTCTTTTCTCTCTCTCTTCTCTCTCTCTTCTCTCTCCTCTCTCTCTCCTCTCTCTCTTTTCTCTCTCTCTTCTCTCTCTCTCTTCTCTCTTCTCTCTCCCCTCTCTCTTCTCTCTCTCTCTCTTTCTCTCCTCTCTCTCTCTCCTCTCTCCCTCTCTTCTCTCTCCTCTCTCTCTTTTCTCTCTCTCTTCTCTCTCTTTCTCTCTTTCTCTCTCTTCTCTCTCCTCTCTCCTCTCTCTCTCTTCTCTCTCTCTCTCTCTCTCTCTTTCTTTCTCTCTCTTCTCTCTCTCTCTCTCTCTCTCTCTCTCTCTCTCTCTCTCTCTCTGTGTGTAATTAAGAAACACCAGTGTGTACCAGTCTGGGACAATTCCCCCCCCCCATTCCTTGAGACCCTTTTCCAGCAGATGGAGAGCCGTGCCTTCTTCTGTGTTGAGGCTCTTCTGACAAGTTATCTCGGCTCATAAATATTCAGATCACTGCAAAGGAGTTATTTGATCAGGGATATCAAAGCATGCAGCTCATCGGGCGGGCCGATTCTCCTCTCCTCCCTCTGGAGGCCCGGGGAACCTGCGGAACATCTGCACACCAAGCAGCATCCAGGATGGGGCCCGAGATCACGACGACACCGGATGGGTCCCCCCACCCCACAACTGCCCAAATTTCCACGCAGCAACCCCTGCAGGATGCCAGTCGGGAGACGGATCAAGCTCTCCGCGCATAGATAGGAGGAAATATCGGCAGCCCTCGACTCGTTTAGTGACTGTTCAAAGTTACAACGGCAGTGAAAAAAGGGACTTAGGAGGGTTTTTCACCCTTAACGGCCACCCCCGTGGTCATGAGATCAAAATCCGTACCCTTGACTCATTTTTACGAGGGTTGCAGTGTCCCTTTTGTGGCATTCTGGCAAGTAAAGCCAGATTTACTTAACAACTGTGTTACTAACTTCACAATGGCAGGGAGTCACAATGGTCCAAGGTCACCTTGCTCCCATCTACTGTTTCCTGAGGCAGCAGCTTAACCACTAAACCAGGGGTCTTCCAACTTGGCCCTTTGATGACTTGTGGACTTCAACTCCCAGAATTCCTCAGCCAGCATGCCTGGCTGGGAGTTGAAGTCCACAAGTCATGAAGGGGCCATAGTTCCCCATGCTGGTTGAGGAATTCTGGGAGTTGAAGTCCACAAGTCATGAAGGGGAGTTGAAGTCCACAAGTCATGAAGGGGCCATGAAGGGGCCATAGTTCCCCCCTGCTGGCTCAGGAATTCTGGGAGTTGAAGTCCATCAGTCATGAGGGGGGGGCGTAGTTCCCATACGCTGGCTCAGGAATTCTGGGAGTTGAAGTCCATGAGTCATGAGGGGGCCATAGTTCCCCCATGCTGGCTCAGGAATTCTGGGAGTTGAAGTCCATGAGTCATGAAGGGGCCATAGTTCCCCCACACTGGCTGAGGAATTCTGGGAGTTGAAGTCCGCCAGTCATGAGGGGGCCATACTTCCCCCATGCTGGCTGAGGAATTCTGGGAGTTGAAGTCCATGAGTCATGAGGGGGCCACAGTTCCCCCATGCTGGCTGAGGAATTCTGGGAGTTGAAGTCCTCAAGTCATGAAGGGGCCACAGTTCCCCCATGTGTGAGAGAGAAAGATGATGGGGAGAGGAGAGATGAGAGATGAAAGAGACAGAGAAATAAAAGAGATAATAATGACTGATAAAATGTGTGTATCCTCGATCATCTATCATGAATTTGTGCAGAACTGAAATGGACAAAACCGAATTGTGCTTTCTGTAAAAAGGAACCCTCCTTCTTTTCTTGGAATGTCAGCTTTTCAAGGTCGCTGTCAAACAGCTTAGCTTCTAAATGGCAGCCGATCACTCCTGGCCTCTCCCCCCCCCCCATCTCTTGCTCTGTCCCTCCCCCCCCCCTCTGAGCAAAGCCTACCATTTATTCCTCCTGAAGCTGTAGGGTGGGGGGGGGAGGGAAGGGGGGGGCAGAGCTAATCACCTGGATCAAGCAACCAGAGGAAAATACCCATTTCCAGCCCTTGAGGGACATTTGGGAAATGGCTTCCCTCTTTTACTGCAAATTACCTTGCTGGAGAATGGGAAGGGCAAAAGGGCTCCTCTATCCGCTTGTTGCCCTTCGGCTGAATTCCACCAGCAGGTCCAGGCTGGGCAGGGGGGGCAAGTGGGGGGGGGCTGGGGTAGGGAGGGGGTCCCCTGGGCACGGCCAAAGCAATCCAGAGGGCGGAGCGAGGCTCTACCCAGGGGCAACCTGAGCAGTTAAATGTGTAGTCAACAGCAGTAAAGTTTAAAAAGCAGCTTAATTTAGGAATATGACAATTAGCAAGGTCACACCTGTTCAGTTTTGGTCACCTCATTGCAAAAAACATGTTGAGATTTTTTTTGGGAGGGGGGGAAGTGCAAAGAAAAGCAACTAAGATGATTAAAGTCCTGGAGACAAAAACGTATGAAGCTTTTGGGTTTGGCTAGTCGAGGTTCTCCTGCTTGAGCAGGGGGCCAGACTAGAAGACCTCCAAGGTCCCTTCCAGCTCTATTCGATTCTAAATGAAAGGACAGCAGTAGTAACAGGAGGGCCAAACCACACACAAGCAGGTCATACATAGAAAGCCAGTGGTATTTTAGGAGATTCTCTCCAGGGCAAAGGATCCCAGAAGCCGGGTGGACAGCAGAGAATAAATATTGAGAACATAGAATAAAGGGTTGGAAGGGACTTTAGAGGCCCAATCTAACTCCTTGCTTGAGCAGGAGACCTTATACCATTTCAGACAAATGTTTGTCTAGTCTCTTCTTCAAAACTTCCAGTGATGGAGCACCCACAACTTCTGGAGGCAGGTGGTTCCACTGGTTAATTGTTCTAATGTCAGGACATTTCTCCTTAGTTCTAGGTTGCTTCTCTCTTTGGTTAGTTTCCATGATCCGTAGCTTCTTGGAGAATAGCTTGACTCCCTCTTCTTTGGGGCAGCCCCTCAAATATTGGAATACAGCTGTCAAGTCACCCCCAAGTCCTTGTTTTCTCCAGACTGGCCCTACTCAATTCCTGCAATCGTCCTTCATACGTGTTAGCTTCCAGCCCTTTAATCCTCTTTGTCGCTTTCCTCTGCACTCTTTCTAGTTCTTTTTTTTTATATTGTGGATTCTTATATTGTGGATTCTTCTCGCCTTTCTGGCTGATCCTTTGCTGGGTTTCCCCCCCCCCCCCAAAAAAAAAGAAAAAAAGAGAAAGGAAGGGAAAGCGACTGCAAGGAGACGACTGTGGGAATTTGCAAGGGGCGGCTTGCAGCCCACCAGGGAAGCTTTAATGCACTTAATTAGCTGGCAGGTAGCCAAGCGGCGTCTGGGAAGGAAGGCATCATTTAGCCGATAAAGAGCTGTCACCCACCCAGGCTGAACGTGGCTGCCTGGAGAGGGACCTTGAGCTTTCCCTGTGTGGCAGCAGAGGGGAGGGGGCAAGGGGGCCCAGGAGAGAGGCCCAGCTCTTTAGGAGTGCTTTACAAGGCCTTGGTGAGACCCCACTTGGAACACGGCATCCAGTTTTGGTCCCCACGATGTAAAAAAGATGCTGAGACTCTGGAAAGAGTGCAGAGAAGAGCAACAAAGAGGATCAGGGGACTGGAGGCTAAAACATACAAGGAACGGTTGCTGGAATTGGGTAGGTCTAGTTTAACAAAGAGAAGGACAAGGGGGGAGATGATAGCAGCCTTCCAGTATTTCAGGGGCTGCCCCAAAGAAGAGGGAGTCAAGCTATTCTCCAAAGCCCCTGAAGGCAGGACAAGAAGCAATGGATGGAAACTCATCAAGGAGAGAAGCAACCTGGAACTAAGGAGAAACTTCCTGACAGTTAGGACAATAAACCAGTGGAACTCCTTGCCTCCAGAAGTTGTGGGTGCTCCATCACTGGAAGTTTTTAAGAAGAGACTGGACAGCCCCTTTGTTTGAAATGGTCTAGGGTCTCCTGCTTGAGCAGGGGGCTGGACTAGATGGCCTCTGAGATCCCTTCCAATTCTGTTGTTCTGTTATTCTGTCTGGGTATTGATCTGCCTGGAGGTTATATATTTATTTATTAGAAAACAGGGTGACTCTGGGCAGCTTACAGAAATAAAGCCCAATGCAAAACTCAAAAAACCCCACATCCCTGGCAACAAAAATCAGATGTACTGTAACACTCAGGCTGGGAAGGGCCAGGATGGCGGGCCAGTCTAGGAGTTGAAGGAGTCTTCTCAAGGATGATAGAGTTGAGAAGGGGGGGTGTAGAGTTCTCCCCCTAAGGACATTGTCCAGGTCTAAGTTCCTTTGATCCATCTTGATCTATCACTGGGAAAAGGGTTAGGCTGAATCTGAAATACAACGCAATACAATAAATACAATGCAATGTAATGGAATACAATGCAATGCAACACAACACAACACAACACAATACAATACAATACAATACAATACAATAAAAGCAATGCAATGCAATACAATACAATACAAAATACAACACAATACAATTAGTACACTACAATAAATAGAATACAATAGAATAGAATACAACACAACACAATATAATGCAGAAGACTGGACAATCATTTGTCTGGGATGGTACAGGGAAGTCCTCAACTTACAACAGTTCATTTAGTGACCATTTGAAGTCACAACAGCACTGAAAAAAGCGACTTAGGACCATTTTTGACACTTTGCAACATCCCCTTTTGGTCACATGATCGAAATTCAGAGACTTGGCAACCGGTTCATACTTATAACGGTCGCCTAGAGTCCCCGGGGGTCACGGGACCCCCTTTTGTGACCTTCCTGCAAGCAAAGTCAATGGGGGGAAGCCGGATTCACTTAAGAAACATGTTGCTAAATTAACAACTGCAGTGATCCGCTTAACAACGGTGGCAAGAAAGGTCGTAAAATGGGACAAAACTCACTTAACAAATGTCTCACTTAGCACTCAATTTTGGGCTCAGTTATGATCGTAAGTAGAGTACTACCTTTACAGGGTCTCCTGCCTGAGCAGGGGGTTGGACTAGAAGACCTCCAAGGTCCCTTCCAACTCTGTTATTCTGTTCTGTTCCTTCCTTCCTTCCTTCCTTCCTTCCTTCCTTCCTTCCTTCCTTCCTTCCTTCCTTCCTTCCTTCCTTCCTTCCTTCCAAGAAGGCTTTTAAGAAGAGACAGCCACCTGCCTGAAATGGTGTAGGGTCTCCTGCCTGAGCAGGGGGTTGGACTAGAAGACCTCCGAGGTCCCTTCCAGCTCTCTTATTCTGCATCCTGCGTTGTGCATTCTGTAAGCCCTGCGAGAGCTGCTTTCCCCTCCAGGCGTCCTGCACAAACGTCTCTCTGGTCACCTGAATGAATTGACACCTCCAGAAAACGGCTTAATTCAGCCCTCGAGGGAAGCATTTTGGGGCCGAACGAGCCTCTTGAGGGTTGAACGTATTGTGTGAATTCACAACTCAGTGGCTTAATTGGGTAACAAAGTTCAGCATGTTGGGTGAGCAGAATGACCGAAAACATTTACTCCAATCCTTCAATATGCCATCAGCTTTCAAACTTAGAAATTTGATAGCTACAGTAAATAAATAAATACATAATAAATAACTATCGGGGAAGCAAAAGCCTTTTGGAATTTATTCTATTCTCCTTGGGGAATAAATGAGAGGCCCCGGAAGGCAGAAGGAGGCTCGTGCTTCCCAAAGCTGTTAAATTTGCTTTCTGCAAAACAAATTTGCTCTTCCGCTCTCTGCTTTAGCCTGAAAATTGTCCTGTCACCGCTGACCGAGTCGGGTCCTCCTCCGTTCTGTTGAAGGAGCAGCTTCTTGGTGTCCTCCTTGACCTGAGAATGGGCTTCCTCAAAGCTTGCTCTCCATCCTCCCAGTTCAAGGGACTGGGATTCTTGGACGTCCTTTCCGCTGGGACCCATCCGTCGGTTGGAGAGGATATGGAAAATTAGCACAAGAAGTCACTGCACCCCAGGCTGTGCCCAACGGAGGCATCTTGAAAGAGATACAGGAAGCTTAGAGGAGAACAAAGTCTCGTGTCTTCTCTGCTCTGGACGTGTAACGGGCACCTGATACGTTTACATACACCCAACTCTAGAGAGGAGCACCAACTGCCCCCCCCAGATCTTCTCAGGTCTTTTATTGGTGCTTCTTTAAGAAGAGTGTGGGGGGAGGAGGAGGAGGAGGGGGAGGTGGTGGTAAAAGACAATGGGGTCCTTGGTGCTCTCTGAGCTTGGTGGTTTTCCTGCAGATATTTCATGACCTAACTAGGTAACATTATCAGTGCTGGAAGGCAGGGAGGNAGAAGAAGAAGAAGAAGAAGAAGAAGAAGAAGAAGAAGAAGAAGAAGAAGAAGAAGAAGAAGAAGAAGAAGAAGAAGAAGAAGAAGAAGAAGAAGAAGAAGAAGAAGAAGAAGAAGATGATGATGATGTTGCTGGCTTTTGTCCCCTGCTTTTCATTCGAACAGTGCTAAAGGCCAGCGTCGTTACTTGTCTCCACCCTGACGTCCGTAGCTGCTTGTCTCCTTACAACAACCCTCTGGAGCAGGCTAAGTTGGGCGATTGGTGGGACCGGCTGGCCGATCCTCCCTCTTCCTACTTTCACTCCGGTGGGCCACCCTCACCCTGAAGAAGACCACCCTCGTGAGGGAAGCCCCCTGCCCCAAGCAACCCCCCACCGCCTGCTTCAGGCTGGCCGTTTGGAGACCCCTTGGCTCTTCCCCTCCTCCAGGGGAGGATGAATTGGGGAGGGGCCCAGCCCAGCAGCGGGGACCTCATCTCCCCTTGCCCTGCTCTCCAGCCTGTCAGATGCCCTCTCCTTGGACCGATGCCCACTCCTTCCTGGGCACCTGAGAGCTTGTGGAAAAAACCCACCCTCTCCCACCCTTTGCCTCCCCCTGGCTGCCCAAGGCCAGGCCCCAAAGGAGACCCCCAAGACCTTCCACTCATCACCTGCGGACGGCAAGCCCCCCCCTTCCCCCTCCTCTCTGGCTCTTCTCCCCCCTCAGCCTGCCCCTTCCCTGGCACCAGCCCAGCCTGGAGGTGTCCAGCTGGACCAGAATAAATACAGCTCCGCATCATTGAGCCGCACGGCAGGACAGGCTGCTGCCCACGGCCGCCGAAGCCCTTTCAGGAGATGATGTTGCAGTGCCATAATTTATATTTAAAATGACAGGCAGCCTTTCCCCAGCCGCCTCGTACACCTTGTTCGAGCTGCGCTGGCAGCCACTGCCGAAAGACTTACATCACCCAGGCTGCTTAGCCGCATGACGGATGGGTGAAGGGCCTGCAAAGCTCACGCTCCAGAGCCGGGAACGGGGTTTGGCACGCTGGAATTTGGGCCTGGAGGCTCCGGTTGGCATCTGCGGGGGTTTTCAAGAAGGGCGACACCCGAGTGGGTGGAAGCCCTCGCCTCCCCAAAAAACTGAAAGTCCTGATTTAAAATTATTAATGTTATTTTTTTGGAGAACAATTAAGCAGTGGAACGGCTTGCCACTACAAGTGGTAGGTGCTCCATCGCTGGAGGTTTTTAAGAAGAGACTGGGCAGCCATTTGACTGGGAAGGTATAGGGTCTTCTGCTTGAGCAGGGGGGTGGACTAGAAGACCTCCAAGATCCCTTCCAACTGTTATTCTGGTATCCTTCCTTCCTTCCTTCCTTCCTTCCTTCCTTCCTTCCTTCCTTCCTTCCTTCCTTCCTTCCTTCCTTGGGGTTTTCAAGAAGAGACTAGACGGCCATTTGTATGAAATGGTGAGTAGGGTCTCTTGCCTTGAGCAGGGGGATGGACTAGAAGACCTCCAAGGTCCCTTCCAACTGTTATTCTGGTATCCTTCCTTCCTTCCTTCCTTCCTTCCTTCCTTCCTTCCTTCCTTCCTTCCTTCCTTCCTTAGGGTTTTCAAGAAGAGACTAGACAGCCATTTGTATGAAATGGTGAGTAGGGTCTCTTGCCTTGAGCAGGGGGATGGACTAGAAGACCTCCAAGGTCCCTTCCAACTCTGTTATTCTGTTAAAGTCAGCGGGGAAGCCCGATTGACTTCACCTCCGTGTTCCTAACTTAACTGCTGCAGCGATTGACTCAACCCGTTGCCAGGGAGGTCATAAAATGGGGGCAAATCACTCAACCGCTGTCTTGCTTAGCAACGGAAACTTTGGGCTGGTCCTG
>NW_015389721.1:54795-69865 GCF_001527695.2 Protobothrops mucrosquamatus | reverse complement strand
ATGAAATTAAAATAAGATAAAATATAAAACAATAAAATAAAATAAAATGGTGGTCTTAAATCACGCAAGAGAGTCTGAGTCGAATGAAGGTGAATCTACGAGTCACACTATAATGTTGCAGGATCCAATTTGGATCAATCACCAAGATCTGGTTTAGTCTTCCGAGCTTCTGGATTCCTGCTGGCGCCCATCCTTGGGGATCCCCTCTCTCCAGCATGTGTCCTTTGAGCTATTCTATGCGTAGTATTTATGAGGTGCCTGATGGGCTTTGTTGTTGATTGGGGTGTTGATGGCTGGCTGTTAAGTCGTTGGCTGTTGTTTCCTTGTGCTGCCAAGTCCTTGGCTCCTAAGTACACGATACGCTACCAGTAGTAGTAAATCAGCCCTCCACCTGACCGACAAGGGGTCCATTTCCCAGGCTTCCATCACTTCCCTGGCTGTTTTTGTACCTGCTCAGCCAACAATCTTAGTAGCTGCAGAATGGAATGTATGTCCTTCCTTATTGCAATGTGAGGATGGTCCCCGGTGACCAACCCAGACTGGATCCTGCATGAGTCTTCCCGCTTGCCCCTCCACCCTATAGCCATCCAGGGCTGGCTGCCCCCAGACCCAAAAGGACAGCCAAGGCCCGCCGTTTCCGAGGCGTGCAACTTTCTCCCTTCGCTTCCCGATCACAAAGGAAGTTCACTTCTCCAAAAAGCAAATCTCTTTTATTTTTAAAGATAACACCTTTATTATGCATTTATTATAGATAGATAATAATTTATTTATAGTAATAATAATAATAATAATAATAATATTTGTTATGCGGGGATGACCAGTTCCCCCATCCAAGTAATGGAGCAGAGTTTTGCTGTTTCAAATGTTAAATGGGAGTCCCGGATGGAATCTATATTCAATGAAGCTCTCCTGCATCCACGCTCAGTTGAATATACATTCCTTCACCTGTGTTTGTGGGTGTGCCTGGGTGTGTGTGCGAGAGTGTGTGTGTGTGTGTACGTGTGTTTGTGTACGCTGGACTCTGTCCCAGAGCAGGAGGCACGGACGCCTCGTCCTGCGCGGAGGGAAGTCGCCCGTGGATCTCGGCTCCAGCCTCGCTGGGGTGGGGGGGCCTGGCGAGCGGGCGGGTGGCGGTGGGCAAGTGGCAAGGAGAGGTCGCCCGCGAGGAAGAAGAGGAGGAGGAGGAGGGTGGTGGGCACTTGGTCAGGCTATGTGGAGTCCTGGTTGACCACTTTGCCTCCGTTCATGGTGGGCGTCCCCGAACTCTTCCGAGAACGTCCTTGCTTCTCTCCGATCTCATGCAGGGAAGGCTCTCTGTACATGCACACTGCGGGCGGGAGAGAGAGAGAGAGAGGTCAAGGCATGGCACCCACCACCACCCCCCACGTACCTGCAAAACCCACCTGGCACCCTGGCTCAGCAGCCCCCTCCCTGTCCCACCAGGACGAGCCCAAGATTTCCATGGCTAAGCAAGACAGCGGTTGAGTGATTTGCCCCCATTTTATGACCTTCCTTGGAACAGGGGTTGAGTCAATCGCTGCAGCGGTTAAGTTAGGAACACGGAGGTGAAGTCAATCGGGTTTCCCCGCTGACTTTAACAGAATAACAAGAGTTGGAAGGGGCCTTGGAGGTCTTCTAGTCCATCCCCCCTGCGCAAGGCAAGAGACTCTACACTGTTTCATACAAATGGCCATGCAGTCTCTCCTTGAAAAGCTCCACTCATGGAACACACCCACAACTTCTGAAGGCAGGTTGTTCCCCTGATTAACAGAATAACCGAGTTGGAAGGGACCTTGGAGGTCTTCTAGTCCATCCCCCCTGCTCAAGCAGGAGACCCTGTACCTTCCCGGTCAAATGGCTGTCCAGTTAAGTTAGGAACACGGTGGTGAAGTCAATCGGGCTTCCCCGCTGACTTTAAAAGAATAACAATGTTGGAAGGGACCTTGGAGGTCTTCTAGTCCATCCCCCTTGCTCAAGGCAGAAGACTCCGTCCCATTTCAGACAAGTGGCTGTCCAGTCTCTTCTTGAGAACCTCCAGGAATGGAGCACCCACAACCTCTGGAGACAAGTTGTTGCACTGGTTAATTGTCAAGACTTGGGTTGTCCGAAGGTCGCCAAAGGGGATCACGTGACCCAGGGCAACCGTGATAAATATGAGCCCAGCATTCGAATTTTGATCACACAACCATTGAAGTCCACAGGTCTTAAAGTTGTCAGGTTTGGAGACTGCAGCTCTAGAGGGAAGATCCTTCAGCCTTGGTCGTCGGAGTTGGACAATCAGTAAATGCCCAATTTAGCTGTTTGTTTCTCTCCTTTTATACCAGGCACCATGCTTTATGACCGGGACTTAATTTCCTGACAGCTTATCGATTCTAAGGCCCCCGTTATTTCATTTTCAGTTTAAGAGATTAAAAAAGACCCAGTTTTCTCTACGCTATTTTTCCAGTCATCCTGAGAGTCATTTGGGCTGGAAGAGGGGTCTGGAGACTGCATTTATCAAAATTGGGGATCAGCCCCTCCCTCCAAGTACCATCTGGTTAATCTGGGTATTGGATTAACCCGTTCCCTAGTTATGCACGGAACTGTAAATTGCCCAGAGCTTCTTGGATTATAAAGGACTGGCCGTTCGTCCTTGGCTTGACCTCCCAGACCAGGGGTAGGCAACCTGGGCTCTTTTACGACTCGTGGACTTCAACTCCCAGAATTCCTGAGCCAGCCATGCTGAGGGGAAAGGGAGAGGTTTCCAAGCTGAGCCAGGCTGGCTCAGGAATGCTGGGAGTTGAAGTCCACGAGTCGTAAAAGAGCCAAGGATGCCCACCCCTGCCCTAGGCCTAGGCCGCTTTATGACTCGTGGACTTCAACTCCCAGAATTCCTGAGCCAGCCATGCTGAGGGGAAAGGGAGAGGTTTCCAAGCTGAGCCAGGCTGGCTCAGGAATGCTGGGAGTTGAAGTCCACGAGTCGTAAAAGAGCCAAGGCTGCCTACCCCTGTCCCAGACCAATCTGATCGTCTGCAAATTTTCCCCATGTGGCTGTAGGAACCAGGCATTGGCGACTGCAAAAGCAAGTTGGTCTCTTTATCTAAGGAGATTCTCCGTCCTCCAGGTCCTGGTTGTCCTGGTTGTTAGGAGGCAACTGGACTTTCTCCTTTGAGGACGTTTCGCTTCCCATCCCAGAAGCTTCTTCAGCTCTAGACTGGAGGGTGGGGAAGGGAAGGATTTATACTCCTCACAGACAGCTGGTCATTTGCCTCCTTTTAGAGAGTCATGGAGGCCACTTGGAGGCTTACCTGTGTCCTCAGGGTCACCTGAGCGGTGCAAATGGAGCCTTCTTGAGACTGCTGAAAGGACTGTGTGGTAGACTGGAGATGGACGGTGTCGTATCCCTCCCCCCATTGAGAGAGGGCCATTCAATTTTGACCTAGATGGCCTCTTTGACCCCCTCTTTCAAACCCGCGGTCCTCCCTGTCCAAAATGTGGACTTGGCCGTCTTCGAAAAAAGAACGGCCTTGGTCTTTCAAAGGCAGATGGATGGCTGACTCTTGTCCTGATGGGTTTGTTCTCCTGTGTTGTGCCAGGCGTTTGTGAAGAGGCTGTTGGGGAAACACTGGGGAAACACCGGAGAAACATTGGGGAAACATTGGGGAAACACCGGGGAAACATTGGGAAAACACTGGGGAAACATTGGGGAAACACTGGGAAACATTCAGGAAACACCGGGGAAACATTGGGGAAACACCAGGGAAACATTGGGGAAACACCGGGGAAACATTGGGGAAACACCAGGGAAACATTGGGGAAACACTGGGGAAACACCGGGGAAACATGAGAAAACATTGGGGAAACACTGGGGAAACATTGGGGAAACATTGGGGAAACACCGGGGAACACCAGGGAAACATTGGGGAAACACCGGGGAAACATTGGGAAAACACCGGGGAAACATTGGGGAAACACGGGAAAACATTGGGGAAACACCGGGGAAAACACCAGGGAAAACATTGGGGAAACACCGGGGAAACATTGGGGAAACACCGGAAAACATTGGGGAAACATTGGGGAAACACCGGGGAAACACCAGGGAAACACCGGGGAAACACCGGGGAAAACACCGGGGAAAACACCAGGGAAAACATTGGGGAAACACTGGGGAAACACGGGGAAACATTGGGGAAACACGGGAAAACACCGGGGAAACATTGGGAAAACACCGGGGAAACACTGGGGAAACATTGGGGAAACACCGGGGAAACACTGGGGAAACACGGGAAAACATTGGGGAAACACTGGGGAAACACGGGGAAACATTGGAAAAACATTGGGGAAACACTGGGGAAACAAAACAGCCACTTCATGAATGCCTGGCACATCATAGAACAAAGGCCTTAAATCCAACAGGAAAGGCCCCCCCAGTCAACCCAACGGTCACTTGGGACCTCGGAAACTAACCAGCATCCAGCATATTTGCCTTTGCGGATTTGCCGTGCACACAGGACTTCATCTTAGGGTTTTTGTCCTGAGAAAGGAGCAGGGTGCAAAAAACTGAGGCTGATGCCTTCCTGTCACGCTGAATTTCGGCTGATATTGTAGAAAACGGCAGAAGTCGTTTTCCTGATCGCTACCTCCCACTGAGATTTTTATTTTTTTTTAATTTTTACTTCTTAATCCGCCCTACGTTTTGGGATCTCCTAGTGGTCTCCCATCCAAAGACTTAGATTTCGTCGCTGGAGGATTTAACCCCACCCACGGTGAATCCAGAAAGACTGAGGCTTCTCCTTCCAACTAGCGAACCAGCCCCTCGGATGCAGACGTGTTTATGGTCTGGTTCCTTTACTCGGTTCTGGGCCTTCCCTTTGAGCGACAGCTGTCGGTGCACGTCTGCAGGATCAGAACCCCCCCCCCCGCATCGCAAACCGGGTTCCAAAAAAACCAGCAACCACAAACACAACCCAAGATGCTAGTAAATGTCCCTTCTTCCTTGGTTCATCTCTACTGTGGTTATTCTTCTTTTTCTTTTGCTCTGCTTAATCTGAGTTTCTCGGATGCAAAAGTACACAGCAAGACTGACAGCCGCGCAGCGCCTCGTGGGCGTCTTCACCCCCATCCAGGCTCAACCCCCCCCCCCAAAAAAAAATCAGGTGGGAAAGAAGAATCTCAGCTGCAGAAAGGCCAGGGAGGGAGAGATGGCATTTGCGTAGAACTTTAGCTGGCTCGAGTCAGTGAGACCGGCTGCGTCTGACCAAGAAAAGCGAAAGGCACCCCTCGGTCCGACTTCCCCGCCTCTCTCCCCCCAGCCAGGGCTCCACGAAGGAGCTTCCCCACATACCTTCTATGGGTTTGGGTACAAAATGTGAGGAAGGCTTGGTCTTTTTCACCCGGTTGCCCTTCATAATCTGTCCTTCTTTATTGAGTCCCAAGAACCAGGCTCTCCCCGATTCCTGCTGCCGGTACAGCGTGGAGGAATAGATCACGTAGTAGTTTTCGAAGACGGACTCCTTGAATTTGCACTCGGGTGTAAAGATGTCCTGGGGAATAAAGCAGAGGAGAAAGGAGGGAGAGAGATGAACGCACTCGCTCGTCAGCCATGGACTCATCCCGGCCTGCTGGACCGCGATCCGCAGGGGTGGAAAATAACCTGAGAGAGAGACCCCTTTGGAGAGGATTTGAGGAGGATGGGCTTCGGGGTCCCCAGGAGAGCAGGAGAAGGTCGCCTGGGAAAGAGAGACCCATCAGCAGCACCCAGCCGAGTCTTGCCAAGGTGCCACCGAGAAGCAGCAATCTGCCCTGGCACACACAACTCCGGGCGCCCCATTCCCAGAGTCAGAACTGAAGGGCTCTCTGGCTGTTTTCTTGCAGACGTTTCATTACCCAACTAGGTAACATCATCAGTGCTAGAAGGGAGAGGGGTTTGCAGAGTGGAGGAAGGAGAAAAGGAGGAGGAGGAGGAGGAGGAGGAGGAGGAGGAGAACTGTGAGGTCCCTGGTGCTCTCTGGGCTTGGCTGTTTTCTTGCAGACGTTTCATGACCCAACTAGGTAACATCATCAATGCATCTAACATCGTCATCGGCACTGATGATGTTACCTAGATGGATCATGAAAGGTCTGCAGGAAGACCAACAAGCGCAGAGAGNACCCATCAGCAGCACCCAGCCGAGTCTTGCCAAGGTGCCACCGAGAAGCAGCAATCTGCCCTGGCACACACAACTCCGGGCGCCCCATTCCCAGAGTCAGAACTGAAGGGCTCTCTGGCTGTTTTCTTGCAGACGTTTCATTACCCAACTAGGTAACATCATCAGTGCTAGAAGGGAGAGGGGTTTGCAGAGTGGAGGAGGAGGAGGAGGAGGAGGAGGAGGAGGAGGAGGAGGAGGAGGAGGAGGAGGAGGAGGAGGAGGAGGAGGAGGAGGAGAACTGTGAGGTCCCTGGTGCTCTCTGGGCTTGGCTGTTTTCTTGCAGACGTTTCATGACCCAACTAGGTAACATCATCAATGCATCTAACATCGTCATCGGCACTGATGATGTTACCTAGATGGATCATGAAAGGTCTGCAGGAAGACCAACAAGCGCAGAGAGCACCAAGGACCCCACAGACGTTCTCTTTCCCTCCTCCTCCTCCCCACAAACCCCCCCTCTCCCTTCTGATGATGCTCCTTAGTTGGGTCATGAAACATCTGCAAGGAAACATCCAAGCTCACAGAGCACCAAGGCCCCCACAATTCTCCTCCTCCTCCTCCTCCTCTCTGCATTCCCCCCACTTCTAGCACTGATGATGTTCTCTACTTGGGTCATGAAACATCTGCAAGAAAACCACCCAGTTCAGAGAGCACCAAGGACCCCACAGTTCTCCTCCTCCTCCTCCTCCTCCCCACACACCCTCTTCTAGCACTGATGAAGTTACCTAATTGGGTCATGAAACATCTGCAAAAGAAGCACCAAGCTCAGAGACACCAAGGACCCCACGGACTTTTTCCTCCTCCTCCTCCTCCTTCTCCTGTTCCTGTTCCTCATCCTCTTGTTCCTCCTCCTCCTTTCCTCCTCTTCCCCTCCACACACCCCCTCCCTTCTACTCCTGAAGATGTTCCCTAGTTGGGTCATGAAATGTCTGCAAGAAAGCCACCCAGCTCAGAAAGTATCAAGGACCCCACAGTCCTTTCCTCCTCCTCCTCCTCCTCCTCCCCACACACCCTCTTCTAGCACTGATGAAGTTACCTAGTTGGGTCACAAAATGTCTGCAAGAAAACCACCCAGCTCAGAGAGCACCAAGGATCCCACAGTCCTTCTCCTCCTCCTCCTCTTCCTCCTCTTCACAAATCCCCCTCCCTTCTAGCACTGATGATGTTGCCTAGTTTGGGTCATGAAACATCTGCAAGAAAACCACCCAGCTCAGAGAGCACCCAGGACCCCACAGTCCCTCCTCCTCCTCCTGCTCCCCCTCTCCGCAAACTCCACTCCCTTCTAGTACTGATGATGCTCCCTAGTTGGGTCATGAAATGTCTGCAAGGAAACCACCCAGCTCAGAGATTATCAAGGACCCCACAGTCCTCTTCCTCCTCCTCTTCCTCCTCCTCCTCCCCAAACACCCTCTTCTAGCACTGATGAAGTTACCTAGTTGGGTCACAAAACGTCTGCAAGAAAGCCACCCAGCTCAGAGAGCACCCACAGTCCTTCCTTCCTTCCTTCCTTCCTTCCTTCCTTCCTTCCTTCCTCCTCCTCCCCACACACTCTCTTCTAGCACTGATGAAGTTACCTAGTTGGGTCACAAAACGTCTGCAAGAAAGCCACCCAGCTCAGAGAGCAACCAGGACCCTTCTTTTCAACCCGCAGCTACAAAGACCCTCCTTTACTGACCGCAACGAAGGCGAAGGCCCCGTTCCCGAGGAAGGCTGGGGGTCAGCTGAGACCCATCTGCCTTCCCTTCTCCCAGCCACCGTGCAGGGAGAGGATGCCTGTTTCCCACAGGCCTCCCAGCCCCTGCCTTCCCAGAGCACGCGCAAAGGCCACGTGTCTCTGAGTGTATGTCTGCACACGCCTGTGAAACGGTTGCAAACCGGACAGCGTGTCCTGCAATGCAGCCAGGGATGAGATGGCCGAGGGGCAGAAGTCGGGCCCTGCCCATCCTGACCAGGCCGGCTTGGGGTCCTCTGGCCACCAAGGGCCTGGCGTGGCCTGCCCGGGGGTGGCTCCCACCCTTTGGGGGAACCCCCGTCCCTGTCCTGTTGAAAAGCCGCAAACACAGCACTTTCCTGCTTCTGAGCAGGATTATAATAATAATAATGATAAAGTTGGAAGGGACCTTGGAGGTCATCTAGTCCAACCCCCTGCTCAGGCAGGAAACCCTATACCATTTCGGACAAATGGCTGTCCAGCCTCTTCTTAAAAACTTCCAGTGTTGGAGCATTAACCGCTTCTGGAGGCAGGTGGTTCCACTGGTTAATTGTTCTAATTGTCAGGAAGTTTCTCCTTAGTTCTAGGTTCTAGGATTGAATCTTTCTTTCTTTTTTTTTTTTAAGAAAATGTTATTGATTTTCTAGTTTTACATTTGAATATTTGAAAAGCAACGTGGCGGCTGAGTTGGTCCATAATTCAATAACATACAAGTACAGATCTCAAACGATTACATTAGATGTTTCCTCTCTTTTTCCCTTGGTATTTACTGTCTCATATTCAAACTAATACAATTCTTATTATATCGATTAAATAAAAACAACTTTCCTACGTTTATCAATAATTTTTAGTTTATGCCTATCCTAGTCGTTTTAACATTCAATCTTTTTAGACGATCAATGTCCTGATTAGTTTTTCCCAATTTTTAGTTTCCCGTTAATGTTTACATTTAACGTTTAATATTTATAATTTCCAAGTTTTAAATAACCCCAATTCCCTTTATCACAATTCATCACAAAATCTAATGTTCAGGATAAAACGTCTTATCTATTTGAATTCTCACCCTCTTACATCAACTAATTAATAATACAATATAACGTTCTTATTCTCTGGTAATTTCCAAATATTTTAAATTTAGTAACCAAAATTTCTCTTATTTCCACCTTTGATACTTTCTCTCTTTTTCTCTTAATATCTACTTATCTCATATCTAACTAGTAGTTTTTATTATTGCCGCTAAGTAAAAACATATTTGTTACATTCATCAATAGATTTTTAGCTTATATATATATATATCTTAATTGCTTTTACATTTAACCTTTATAAACAAATCAATGTTCAAATTTAATATTTATACGTGGCACTTTCCTGCTTCTGAGCAGGACTGAATCTTTCTCGGGGTCCCCCAGGAAGGTGCAATTACAAGGGGTCCTCGATTTACAGCCATTCCTTTAGTGACGGTTTGTAGTCACCAAAATGTTACTCGTGGCTGTTTTTCACACTTGCAAGCACTGCAGTCTCCCCAGGGCTGCAGGATCGAAATCTGGACGCTTGGCAACTGGCATGGACCTCTTGACGGTTGCAGTGTGCTGGGATCCGCTTCTGCAGCCTCCTGAGAAGCAAAGTTGATGGGAGGGGGGGGAACCGGAGTCACTTAACAAGGGGGCCACTAATTTAACAATTGCGGCGACTCACTTAACAGTTCTGGCAAGGAAGATGACAGAATGGGACAAAAGGCACTTTACCGCTGTCTTGTTTTGCAATGGAAATTTGTGACTCCATTGCGGTCGTAATTTGAGGACTCCCTGTCTCAAGAAAAGGAGAAATAGGGGAGACGTGATAGCAGCCTTCCAGTATCTGAGGGGCTGCCCCAAAGAAGAGGGGGTCACGTTATTCTCCAAAGCACCAGAGGGCAGGATGAGAAGCAATGATTGGAAACTAATCAAAGAGAGAAGAAGCAACCTGGAACTTAGGAGAAATTTCCTAACAGTGAGGACAATTAACCAGTGGAACAGCTTGCCACCAGAAATTGTGGGTGTTCCATCACTGGAGATTTTTAAGAAGAGGCTAGACAGTCACTTGTCTGAGATGGTGTAGGTTCTCCTGCTTAAGCGGGGGGGGGGGGGCTGGATTAGAAGACCTCCAAGGTCCATTCTATTCTATTCTATTCTATTCTATTCTATTCTATTCTATTCTATTCTATTCTATTCTATTCTATTCTATTCTATTTTGGTGGGAACTAACGAAGGAGAGAAGCAACCTAGAACTAAGGAGAAACATCCTGACCGTGAGAACAATTAACCAGTGGAACTACCTGCCTCCAGAAGCGCTGAATGCGCCAACACTGGAAGTTTTTAAGAAGAGACTGGACAGCCATTGGTCCGAAATGGTATAGGGCAGTGATGGTGAACCTTTTAGAGACCGAGTGCCCAAACTGCAACCTAAAACCCATTTATGCATCGTCGGGTGCCGGGTGGGTCTGCCCCATTGGGTGGGTGTGGCCAATTGGGTGGGTGTGGCCCATTGGGTGGGCGTGGCTGCAGTGGTAACGGCAGACTGGGTGGGACTAAAAAGTTCAATCAATCAATTCCAACTTTGCAAGATCTTTTTTTTTCCCACTAGAAGTTGAAATTGATTGATTGAACCTTTTTTTTTTTTTTTGCACACGGCGGCGGAGGCCTAAAGCGAAAAGGTTTTATAAAACCCAGCTGAAGGCCTGGGACTGGGACGACGGCGCGCGTGCCCACAGAGAGGGCTCTGCATTCCACCTCTGGCACCCGTGCCATAGGTTCGCCACCACTGGTATAGGGTTTCCTGCCTGAGAAGGGGGTTGGACTTGATGACCTCCAAGGTCCCTTCCAACTTTTATTATTATTATTATTATTATTATTATTATTATTATTATTATTATTATTATTATTATTATTATTATTATTATTATTATTATGGATCATCACACAGTCAGCCAGATGTTCAGACTGGATTTGGCATTTTGTCTACCTATCGAGTCCTTACCCAGGACAACGACTACTACTACTACTACTACTACTACTACTACTACTACTACTACTACTACTACTACTACTACTACTACTATTATTATTATTATTATTATTATTATTATTATTCTATTCTATTCTATTCTATTCTATTCTATTCTTTCTATTCCATTCCATTTTCTTTTTTGTGCTGCATTCGTCTGTTGTAATACTAGTCCAGCCAGAGGGTGCAGATTGGGGCAAGTTGCAAAATCAGTGAAATAAATGCGCAACCATCACAAGCTCAGCTCCCGTTCAGGGTGCAGAAGGTCAGGCCAAGGGCAGTGAGAGAGAGAAATAAAAGGAGGGAAGGAAATCCGGCTGACTGACACAGCATCTCCCATCCCTCCCCAGGCTTCTCCATCTTGCCAATCAATCTTGTTTCTACTGCGCAAGGACACACAGACACACACAGACACACACACCTTCCAGTCCTTCTAGACCCCACTTGGAATACGGCATCCAGTTTTGGTCGCAACGATATAAAAAAAATGTTGAGACTCTGGAGAGAGTGCAGAGAAGAGCAACAAAGAGGATCAGGGGACTGGAGGAAAAAACATACAAAGAACCGTCGCAGGAATTGGGTATGTCTACTTTAATGAAGAGAAGGATGAGAGGGGACATGATAGCAATGTTCCAGTATCTCAGGGGCTGCCCCAAAGAAGAGGGTGTCAAGCTATTATCCAAGGCGCCTGAAGGCCGGACAAGAAGCAATGGATGGAAACTCATCAAGGAGAGAAGCAACCTGGAACTAAGGAGAAACTTCCTGACAGTGAGAACAATTAACCAGAAGCAGTGAATGCTCCAACACTGGAAGTTTTTAAGAAGAGGCTGGACAGCCATCTGTCTGAAATGGTGTAGGGTTTCCTGCCTGGGCAGGGGGTTGGACTAGATGACCTCCAAGGTCCCTTCCAACTCTGTTATTCTAAAATTGGTTAGTGACTGAATGATGAGTAAACCAAAGGCTGGGTCAATCGTAAGGAAGAGGCTCTTACTATTTACCTTCCCTTGTTCACCAGACTGAGGTTAGCTACTCAGGTGTAAACTTTACAGGTGGCCCTCGACTTACAACAGTTCGTTTAGTGTCCATTCAAAGTTACAACGGCCCTGAAAACCCGACTTATGACCCTTTTTCACACTTACGACCGTTGAAGCATCCCCGTGGTCTCCCGATTGAAATCCAGACGCTGGGCAACTGACTCACAGTTATGACGGTCGCAGTGTCCTGGGTCAGGCGATTTCCCCTGCAGTGACTCCCTTAACAACCGGGGCAAGGAAGGTGGTAAAAATGGGGCATAAACTCACTCCACAACTGTTTCGCTTAGTGGCAAAAATCTGGGGCTCAATTGTGGTCGTACGTTGAGGACTCCGTGTATTTAGTACAATGCAANCTATCTATCTATCCATCCATCCATCCATCCATCCATCCATCCATCCATCCATCCATCCATCCATCCATCTATCGTCTATCTAGATCTATCACAATCTCTCTCTCTCTCTCTCTCTCTCTCTCTCTATCTATCTATCTATCTATCTATCTATCTATCTATCTATCATCTATTTATCTACCTACCTACCTACCCACCCACCCACCTACCCACCTACCTACCTACCTACCTATCTCTCTCTCTCTCCTCTTTCCCTTCTATCTCTCTATCCATCCATCGAATTAAAGAACCAATATAAAAACAACCTACATAAAGCAACACTTTCCCCCCCGAGAAATAGCGAGAGACCGACAGATGCAGCCCAAGGTGACCGGGTGAGATTTGCAAAGTCTGGGTGTTCCCAATCTGCACCCAGACTCACACACACAGAACCAACTGCACATGCACACACACACACACACACACACACACACACACCGTCTGCTTAGCTCGGGGAGGCCATGGCGGCTGCGCAAACCTCAGGACCTGCTGGGTTTTGAAATTACCACAAAAGGACACGGAGAGCCCTTGATGTGAAAGGATGCCGTTTAATTTAATTGGCAGGGCAGCCTTCAAATTGCCTCCCTCTCCACCGGCTATTAAGGCCCAGGAAAGCCTCATTTAGGGCAATTGGATTCTCTCTCTGTCTGTCTCTCTCTCTCTTTCTCTTTCTCCTCCCCTCCCCTGGGCTTTCTCTCTCCCACTCTGTCTCCTTCCCTCTCTTTCTCTCTCTCTCTTCCTCTCTCCCGTTCTCTCCCTCCCTCTTTTCTCTCTTTCTGTCCCTTTGCCTTCCTTTCCCTCTTTCTCTCTCCCTTTCTCTCCCTCCGTTTTCTTTCTCCTTTTACTTTACTTTCCCTTTCTCTCTTTCTCTCTCCCTTGTTCTCTCCCTCTTTCCCTCTTTCTCTCCCTCCCTTTTCTTTCTCTCCCTTTTTACCTCGCATTCCCTTTCTCTCCCTCCCTCCCTTTCTCCCTTTCCCTTTCTCTCTCCTTCCCTCCATCTCTTCCTGTCTCTTCCTTTCTCCCTCCCTCTCTTTCTCTCTCTCTCCCTCCCTCCCTCTTTCTCTTTCTGTCCCTTTACCTTCCTTTCCCTCTTTCTCTCTCCCTTTCTCTCTCTTGTTCTCCCTGTTTTCTCTTTCTCCTTTTACTTTACTTTCACTTTCACTCTTCCTCTCTTGTTCTCTCCCTCTTTCTCTCCCTCCCTTTTCTTTCTCTCCCTTTTTACCTCACATTTCCTCTTTCTCTCCCTTGTTCTCTCCCTCCCTTCCTTTCTCTCCCTCCCTTTCTCCCTTTCCCTTTCTCTCTCCTTCCCTCCATCTCTTCCTGTCCCTTTCTCCCTCTTTCTCTCTCTTTCCCCCTTTCTCTTTCCTCTCTTTCCCTCTTTTTCTCTTTTCTCTCCCTCTCTTTCTCTCTTTCCTCTCTCTTTCCTCTCCCTCTCTCTCTTTCCTTTCTCTTTCTCTTTCCTCTCCCTCCCTCCCTCTCTCTCTCTCTCTCTCTCTCTTTCTCTCTCTCTCTCTCTCTCCCCCTTCTCTCCTTCTCCCTCTTTCTTCCCCCACCCCAGCAGACTGATTGAGTGGAGAAGAGGCTGTTTTTCTGGCTGCCAACCCTGGGGACACCCAAGTGGCAGAAGCATATTGTGGGGGAGGGAGGGGGGTCCCCTCCTCCCAGAGACCTCCCAAAGGATCGCTGCAGATGCTGCAAGACGACCTGAGACAGCCCTGGGGAAGGGGCTGCAGACAGACCCTCCGGGAGGAGGGCAAGGCAGCTGCCTCCACACAGCATCCAAAGCTCGGCCAGGGAGATGATGCTGAGTTTGGCAATTTCTGGCGTAGGAACTCAGCCCATTTATCAGGGATCAGGGTGCAGGCTCAGGAAACGGGGAAAGCTAGCTGTGCAAAGATAGTACAAAGAAGATGCTGAGGCTTTGGGAAAAGGGAAGGGGAAGAGCAACTAGGATGGATTAAAGGCCTGGAGTCAGAGACGTATGAAGAGCGGCTGCAGGAATCGGGGATGGCCAGTCTAGAGAAAAGAAGGACCGGGGGGGGACAGGATAGCAGCCTTCCAGTATCTCAGGGGCTGCCCCAAAGAAGAGGGAGTCAAGCTATTCTCCAAAGCCCCTGAAGGCAGGACAAGAAGCAACGGATGGAAACTCATCAAGGAGAGAAGCAACCTGGAACTAAGGAGGAATTTCCTGACAGTGAGAACAATTAACCAGTGGAACAACCTGCCTCCAGAAGCGGTGAATGCTCCAACATTGGAAGTTTTTAAGAAGAGACTGGACAGCCACTTGTCTGAAATGGTATAGGGTTTCCTGCCTGAGCAGGGGGTTGGACTAGATGACCTCCAAGGTCCCTTCCAGGACGGATGGAAACTCATCAAGGAGAGAAGCAACCTAGAACTAAGGAGGAATTTCCTGACAGTTAGAACAATTCACCAGTGGAACTGCTTGCCACCAGAAGTTGTGGGTGCTCCATCCCGGGAGGGTTTTTAAGAAGAGACTGGACAACTGTTTGTCTGAAATGGTTGAGGGTTGAGGGGGAGAGGTGGAAGGGGAGGGGAAGACAGGAGGGGAAGGAAAGGAAAGGAAAGGAAAGGAAAGGGAAGGGAAGGGAAGGAAAGGGAAGGGAAGGAAAGGAAAGGAAAGGGAAGGGAAGGGAAGGAAAGGGAAGGGGAGGGAAGGAAAGGAAAGGAAAGGAAAGGAAAGGAAAGGAAAGGAAAGGAAAGGAAAGG
>NW_015389721.1:46872-54102 GCF_001527695.2 Protobothrops mucrosquamatus | reverse complement strand
CTGGCCGCTCTTAAACAGGTCTAATAAAGGGGGGGGAGTCCCCCATCATTGAGAAAAGCCCCCTCCCATCTGACGCAGAAGAGACAATTAATGTCCCACAGAGACGCTCATTCGGAAACCGAGGGGGGATCAAGGGTTCGGGTTCTGCCACTCACTCCCTTCTCCTCCTCCTCCTCCTCCTTGCGCCAATCATCCTTCCTGCCGCATCAGCGCACAATGGAAACCGCGGCCCCGGGGGTCAGCGCTGCCCGCCTGCTTAAAGACAAAATGAAACGGTTGCTGCAGGGAACCGCCAATTTCCCAAGTCTGTCTTTATCAGGCGGGTGAATGGCTCGGAGCGGCCGGAAAGGGGGCAGAAATCAAATCCAGGCAATTCCCAGCGGCTTCCTTTGCCAAGCTGGCCGCGGTGCCCGGCTGCTTTCTGCCCGCCCGCCCTGCCTGGCATTCTCAAAGGGGGGGGGAGTCTTTTGCAGGAGGGAGGGGCAAAGGTATTCACAGGGTGTCCTTGACTTACGACCCCGGTTGAGCTCAATCTTTCCGGTCCCGAGCAAGACCGTAATTGAGTTTGGCCCCGTTTTACGACCTTTTTTTGTTGTTGTTGCTCCGTTTGTGAAGCAAACTGGTTGTTAAGGGAGTGGGGTGGCTGTATACAGACAGTCCTCGATTTGCGACGGTTCGTTTAGTGACGGTTCCAAGGGACAAGGGCGCTGGAAAGAGCGACCTGTGACTGTTTCCCGCCCTTACGACCCTCGCAGCGTCCCTGGGGTCACGTGGTTAAAATCCGGGTGCTGGCGGCAACCGGTTCATGATTTATGACGGCCACAGAGTCCCGGTGTGTGTGTGTGTGTGTGTGTCCTGTGATCCCCTTTTGCGACCTTTTGACAAGCAAAGCCAACGGGGAAGCCTGCTTCGCTTAACGACCCTGTAATCAGCCGAACAACTGCAGCGATTCGTTTAGCGACGGCGGCAAGCAAGGTCGTAAAACGGGGCAAAACTCGCTTAACAACCGTCTGAACAGCAATGTTGGGCGCCGCTGCGGTCGCTAATTCGAGGATTTTCCTCTATATTGGCTTAATGCAGGGGTAGTCAACCTTGGCTCTTTTATGACTCGTGGACTTCAACTCCCAGAATTCCTGAGCCAGCTTAGCTGGCTCAGGAATTCTGGGAGTTGAAGTCCACGAGTCATAAAAGAGCCAAGGTTGACTACCCCTGGCTTAAGGAATGCCTCTGCCTCCTTGGCCATCTCCCCTAAGCCCCCTTCCCTACCTGGGAAGGTGGGTTAGCTTTCGGCACCGTGGAGGGCTCTAACGCCGCCGCCCCCTCCAGATGTTCAGGGCGGTGGCGCTACTCACACTGCAGTGGTGCTTCCTCATTGTGTCACCCTGCTCTCTAGATGCACAGATTCATGTTGGTGCCCACCCCGCCCGCCACCTGGTTTAAAAAAAACCGGGGGTGGCGAGAGACCGCTTCACTCGGTCACTGGGGGAGGCAGCGAGTCGCCTTTGACGGTCCTGCAGAGCTCGGCTGGCCGCTGAAGGTGCTTTTAACAAATGAAGGTCAAGGCAGGAAGAGCACCCCCCCCTCCCCAAATGCTGGGGGAGGCGGGAGGCGGTGGTTCCCAGGCAGGCCAGCCCTTCTTTTTCTGCCCAAATCTCAAGGGACCCTCCCTCCCTTCTCCTCCGCCTCCTCCTCCTCCTCCATCCAGCCCATAATGTCCATGCTGTGAAAAACAAAGAGCTACGCAGAGCTGGCCACTGCAACAACCGGTGGCCGGCTCCAGAGGAAAAATGTTTTGGTTTTTTTTCCTGCCCTGAAAACGGAGCAAAATACAAAATGAAGCTGCTGGGGCTATTCCAGATGTAAAGGAAAAATATGCCGGAGAAATCCCAAAGGTGCTTTTCCCCCCCCCCCCCCAAGAGGCAACTGGGAAGTTTTTAAGAAGAGACTCGACAGCCATCTGTCCGAAATGGTGTAGGGTTTCTTGCCCGAGCAGGGGGTTGGACTTGATGACCTCCAAGGTCCCTCCCAACTGTATTATTATTATGGATCATCGCACAGTCAGCCAGATGTTCAGACTGGATTTGGCATTTTTGTCTACCTATCGAGTCCTTCCCAAGGACCTGGGATAGGCAGATGTGGATGTTTGATGGTGTTACAGATCTCGTCGCAGGATGGAAGCTTTTCCTAGTAAGGCCGCCTTTTGCAATTGACTAAGGGGGAATTTGTCAATGCCGATGATGGTGTCCAAAACTGACCAGGTCCCTTTGCCAAGCAGGCCACCTGGAGCAAGGTCTGATTGTGGTTAGGGCTATGAGGGCCTTTTGGGACTTAGCGTGTGGCGGCAGACACAACTTTGGGGTCTGCTTAGCACTCTGGGAATTGTACAAACCCAGAAGAGGGTTAATTCGGAATCCAGGTTAAGCGTTTGATGTGAACATTGCCTTTTGAGAGTTGTTTTGTGTGCATAATGTTACGGTGATGAACTTCGAGACCTTCTGGAGGAATGACGGACTCGGGGGAAACCCACAAAGCACACACAGCATCACTGCTAATCTTTAAAAGCTCCCTTAATTACAGTTGCTTCAGCGCTACCCCTACACAAACACTCACACGCACACCCTCACTTGCTTCACTGCATCCTGGCCACGTCATGGATGTGGATAGGGAAGGACAGGAGCACAATTGAATGCTAAGGCTGGAAGGGACCTTGGAGGTCTTCTAGTCTAACCCCATGCCCAAAGCAGGAGTCCTTCTACCAGGGGTAGGCAACCTCGGCTCTTTTATGACTCATGGACTTCAACTCCCAGAATTCCTGAGTCAGCACAGCTGACTCAGGAATTCTGGGAGTTGAAGTCCATGAGTCATAAAAGAGCCGAGGTTGCCTACCCCTGCCTTACACCATCCCAGACAAATGGTCGTCCAATCTTTTCTTGAAGACATCCAGCGATGAAGCCCCCACAACTCTTGAGAGTCGAGGTCTTCCATTGTTTCCCCCCAAATTCCTCCACCAGAGGCCTTGGCAAAATACAGTTAGGAAGAGTAAAGAAATAACTCATTCCCACATCCCTTATCGTCTGCCTTGGTAAAACCACACAGCTGGAATAGTCCATCCAGTTTTGGTCATCACAATACAAAAAAAATATGTTGAGATCCTGGAGATTCTGGAAAGAGTGCAGAGAAGAGCAACAAAGAGGATCAGGGGACTGGAGGCTAAAACATACAAGGAACGGTTGCTGGAATTGGGGATGTCTAGTTTAGTGAAAAGAAAGGACTAGGGGGGACATGATAGCAGTGTTACAATATTTGAGGGGCTGCCCCAAAGAAGAGGGAGTCAAGCTATTCTCCAAAGCGCCTGAAGGCAGGAGAAGAAGCAACGGATGGAAACTTTTATCAAAGAGAGAAGCAACCTAGAACTAAGGATAAACTTCCTGACAATTAGAACCATTGACCAGTGGAACCACCTGCCTCCAGAAGCGGTGAATGCTCCAACACTGGAAGTTTTTAAGAAGAGACTGGACAGCCATTTGTCCAAAATGGTATAGGGTTTCCTGCCTGAGCAGGGGGTTGGACTAGAAGACCTCAAGGACCCCTTCCAACTCTGTTATTCTGGTACTCTGCCCTGGATTTCATCGACAATTTAAAGTTTTTCAGAATCTTGTCAAATCATGGAACTGCCCACTACATACAGTGAGCAGCATACACAGCGCATTTTGTTGATGATTTGCTGTTCCCAAATACATTAAAAATGTTATAAGCACTAGGGGAGAACCACGGATCAAGAGAACCCCCAATCACGGTTAGAAGAATATACATATTGAAAAAAGGGGGGGGTCAGGAAAGACTTGGTTTGCCTTTCCAGCTGCCAAAGCAGAGGCATCATCTTTTGGCAATGCATTTGTGTGTGTGTTTGTGCAATGTGTGTTTTGATATACAGCTTTGATAGCTTCTCAGCTTCTATGGTAATTTCCTGACAGCAGCCTTGACCAACATCCTTGAGAAAGGAGATTTGCAAGGTTTATAGCAGAGAGTCTGTTGCATGAAGTATTAGGGCAAATAAATAACGGGCTGGAGAAAGAGGGAACGGGAAAGGGGGGGAGGGCACAACACCATGCAACTGGGGTGGGGGGTGGGGTGCCGTCTGGGCCGGAGAAATATCACGGGCTGCACCCCTCTCCTTTTGTGGTCGGCCTATTGGCTGCAATGTTGTGTTGGTTGTGCTTATTCATGGAATGTGAATAGAATAGAATATAGAAAATGAATAGAATAGAATAACGCATACAATAACGCATAGAATAGAATAGAATAGAATAGAATAGAATAGAATAGAATAGAATAGAATAGAATAGAATAGAAAATATGGAATGGAATGGAAGGGAAGAGAAGAATAGAATAGAATAGAATATAGAAAATGAATAGAATAGAATAACGCATACAATAACGCATAGAATAGAATAGAATAGAATAGAATAGAATAGAAAATATGGAATGGAATGGAAGGGAAGAGAAGAATAGAATAGAATAGAATAGAATATAGAAAATGAATAGAATAGAATAGAATAACGCATACAATAACGCATAGAATAGAATAGAATAGAATAGAAAATATGGAATGGAATGGAATGGAATGGAAGGGAAGGGAAGAGAAGAATAGAATAGAATAGAAAATATGGAATGGAATGGAATGGAAGGGAAGGGAAGAGAAGAATAGAATAGAAAATATGGAATGGAATGGAAGGGAATGGAAGGGAAGGGAAGCGAAGGGAAGGGAAGAGAAGAGAAGAGAAGAGAAGAGAAGAGAAGAGAAGAGAATACAAAATATGGAATGGAATGGAATGGAATAGAAGAGAAGAGAAGAGAATAATAGAATAGAATAGAATAGAATAGAATAGAATAGAATGGAATAACGTATAGAATAAAATAGAATAGAATAATCACTTTATTGTCACTTTGAATGTACACTAATCAGCATACATTAAAATGAAATTTCATTGCATTCAGCTCTCAAAGGATTATGATGATGTCCATCAATGTGATGCTGGGCAGACACACACACACACACAGGTCATCTTGGCTGCAATGGGGGCTGCAAGACCTCTGGAATTCCTCTCTGGCTGGGGTCTCAGCTGCCGCCCCCCCACGGGTGCTGCCATACGACACACACACACAGAGAGCAGGTGTGTAGTGCAGAATCCTCCCTCCTGGGACTCGGAAGGGTGGTAGATATAAGCAGGCAGCCCCAATTCCTGAGCTTATAAAGTATTTCATAAACTGTGAAGTTGCGTCCACACAACACAAGGCTGGACCACCCTTTGTCTGGGGTTGCATAATCGCTCCTGCCTTGGATGGGGGGGTTGGGGGGGCTCTAGGACAAATCACCACGGCCAACTCAACGCTGCATTAATCATTGCATTCAATTACTTTTGTTATTGGGGGACCACATGGTCACTGAAATTTCAGGCAGTCCTCAACTTACGAGAGTTCACTTAGTCACCATTCAAAGTTACAACAGCGCTGTAAAAAGTGACTTATGATGGGGGTTTTTTCACGCTTATGACCGTGGCCACATCCAGAAATCGTGGGCGGTCCATCCCTGGAGGTTTTTAAAAACAGACTGGACAGTCACCTGTCTGAGATGGTATAGGTTCTCCTGCTTGAGCAAGGGGTTAGACTAGATGACCTCCAAGGTCCCTTCCAACTTTATTACTATTATTATGGATCATCGCACAGTCAGCCAGATGTTCAGACTGGATTTGGCATTTTGTCTACCTATCGAGTCCTTACCCAGGACCTGGGATAGGCAGATGTGGATGTTTGATGGTGTTACAGATCTCGTCGCAGGATGGAAGCAGTTCCTAGTAAGGCCGCCTTTTGCAATTGACTAGTGGCGAATTTCTCAATGCCGATGATGGTGTCCAAGTGGTGCTCCAGTTGTTTTGGGATTGCACCCAAGGCGCCTGTTATTATTGGTACTACCCTTGCTTTTGCATCATCATCATCATCACAATCATCATCATCATCATCAATCATCATCATCATCATTATCATTATATTATTATTATTATTATTATTATTATTATTATTATTATTATTATTATTATTATTATTATTATTATTATTATTATTATTATTATTATTATTATTATTATTCCTTCCCAGCCCTTGGCTTCCACGAGCTGCCTGCGGTCTCCTCTTGCTGACAGGGGCTTCCACGGATGACAGATTGCCAGGGGGAGATAATGGGGGGGGGTTCCTTGCTCTTCTGCATATCTGTAAATAAAACGGGGCTTTTGAGCAGATGCTCAGCCCGGAGCGCCATTTCCTTGGAAAGCAACTCAGCGAGACGACGAATAACCTCAGCTGCCTCCCTCTCTTCTCCTGCCCGGCTCAGTTTTAAACCTTTTTTTTTCTTTTTTTACATTCCTCAATCGGGGAAAAAAGACACAGATCCCGGCGCCCGTTAATAAATTGTCCTTCACGGCAAATGCTTATCACAATGGCAGCCCAAAATCTCTTGTTCCGGCCATTATCCACACACACACTCACTCACACACACACACCGTTCCCTTCCATCTCCCTTTTCATCATCTGCCTGATGCTCAGTTGCAACTGAGGATGGGGGGGGGAGATGGAGGGGGGGCTATGTGCCTTGGAGACATCCCAGGACCCACTGAAAACTGTTTCCAAAAGCATCTTCTAGCCACTTGGAGTACGGCATCCAGTTTTGGACACCATGATGTAAAAGAGATGTTGAGACTCTAGAAAGAGTCCAGAGAAGAGCAACAAAGAGGATCAGGGGACTGGAGGCTAAAACATATGAGGAACGGTTGCTTGAATTGGGGATGTCTAGTTTAATGAAGAGAAGGACGAGGGGGGACAGGATAGCAGCCTTCCAGTATCTCAGGGGCTGCCCCAAAGAAGAGGGAGTCAGGCTATTCTTCAAAGCACGTCTTGAAGGCAGGACGAGAAGCAACGGATGGAAACTGATCAAGGAGAGAAGCAACCTGGAAGTAAGGAGAAACTTCCTGACAGTGAGAACAATTAACCAGTGGAACTCCTTGCCTCCAGAGGTTGTGGATGCTCTATCATTGGAGCCTTTTAAGAAGAGATCTGACAGCCATTTGTCTGAAATGGTATAGAGTCTCCTGCTTGAGCAGGGGGATGGACTAGAAGACCTCCAAGGTCCCTTCCAGCTTCTATTCTATTCTATTCTATTCTATTCTATTCTATTCT
>NW_015389721.1:43933-45826 GCF_001527695.2 Protobothrops mucrosquamatus | reverse complement strand
GGAGGAGGAGGAGGAGGAGGAGGAGGAGGAAGGACTGTGGGGTCCTTGGTGCTCTCTGAGCTGGGTGGCCTTCTTGCAGACGTTTCATGACCCAACTAGGGAACATCATCAGTGCTAGGAGGGAAAGAAATTTGGGGGGTGGGACAACTGTGGGGTCCTTGGTGCTCTCTTAGTTCTGTTTTCTTGCGAACGTTTCATAACCCAATTAGTTTACATCATCAGGGCTTAAAGGATATTTGCCCTCTGCTTACATGCAAGTGGCCTGCCCTGTCAGTGTGGTGGGAAAATTCTTGGTAGCAATACTCCGAGGTAGTTCCCCTCCCACCCACACTGAGAGGATGGGCCACTTGTTTATAAACAGAAAGCAACCCCTCCTCCCTTCTAGCACTGATGATGTTCCCTAGTTGGGTCATGAAATGTCTGTAAGAAAACCACCCAGCTCAAAGTGCACCCAGGACCCTACAGTTTAATCCCAGTCTTCTTCTTCTTCCTCCTCCTCCTCCTCCTCCTCAACTCCACACCTTCAGCACTGATGATGTTCCCTAGTTGGGTCATGAAATGTCTGCAAGAAAACCACCCAGCTCAGAGACCACCAAGGACCCCACAGTCCTCCTCCTCCTCCTCCTCCTCCTCCTCCTCTCACACACCCCTCTCCCTTCTAGCACTGATGACGTTCCCTAGTTGGGTCCTGAAACGTTGGCAAGAAAACCACCCAGGGGCTCAGAGACCCCCCAGGATCCCACAATTCCACCCTGAGCTACAAAGATTCTCTTCTGTCGGGACTAAGCCTACCTGAATATAAAATGCTGAGATTTGATTATATCCACTAAGCAATCTCTGCTTGCTGGCATCATTTAAATAAATAAATAAATAAATAAATAAATAAATAAATAAATAAATAAATAAACAAATAAATAAATAAATAAATATAATAATAATAATAATAATAATAATAATAATAATAATAATAATAATAATAATAAAGTTGGAAGGGACCTTGGAGGTCATCTAGTCCAACCCCCTGCTCAGGCAGGAAACCCTATACCAGTTCAGACAAATGTCTGTCCAGTCTCTTCTTAAAAACTTCCAGTGTTGGAGCATTCACCGCTTCTGGAGGCAAGTCGTTCCACTGGTTAATTGTTCTAACTGGTTAAAGTTAGAACAAGTTCTAAATGAAAGCCATGGCCCAAAAGCTGAACGGCCCTGAAAGAGCCCAAGGGGTCAAAAGCTATGGAAAAGACGAAGGTCTCCACCCCACCCAACCCCACATTTTTGAAATAATGATTCTCAAAGTGAAAAGTGCAACTGGGGGAAAAACTTGGCCTCTGCACCAACCTCAGTGCAGTTCCCACCAAAGGAGCTGATTTTCGGGTGTCTTATCACATTTCTCTGGCAAACCCTCCTTGGCCAATGAACAAATAAAAAGTCAGAAGGCTGGAAAGCACTGATCTTTTTTTTAAAGGGGAAAAAAAAGCCATAAAACGCCAATATTTCTGAAGAATGTCTCTGAACGGGGCATCCAGGCCCAGCTCCGTTTAATTAAAAATACATCCTCCTGCAATCAACAAGACCTACTTTTCCGTGCGGAAGGCTGCAGGCTGATCAAAACTTGAAGCGGGGGAGGAGAGATTATAATATTCGCAAGATTCAGAGAGGCTCTCGATTCCCGTGGGTGAACGGAGCACCACAAAAGCAACAACGCGGTTCTCCCGGTGAGCAGAGGCACCGCGACGGAAAGTGGGAGAGCGAGGATGGGCGCCTCAACAAAGCCGGCCTGCGAACCTATATGGTTTATTCGTCTTGATTTATATCCCACCCTTATTGTGGCTACAAATGACTCAAGGCAGTCAACGTATCCAACGCAGCTCCCGCCTCCTATTTTTCCCACCACAA
>NW_015389721.1:28206-42803 GCF_001527695.2 Protobothrops mucrosquamatus | reverse complement strand
TGGTCTGGAGCCACACGGCTGCTCCTTTCTTGGGAAGCCCTTCCGTTGGCTGACGAGTTGGGCAGGCCTAAAGTCAGACAGACTTTACGTGGGAACCTCTCCCTTCAACCTCCTTCCGCCAGAAGCTTTAAAAGACGCCCCCTTCGTCTGGCTTCAAGCCTTCGCAAGAGATCGAAGCGGGAGCCGTTGCAGATTCTTTCTGAAGTTAAAACCACTTTGCTTCCCGGAGATAAAGCAAAATAGCTAGCAGGCAAGTCGGGATGTTTAACCCGACTTGCTGCAAAGGTTGGCAGTTCAGACAAGACATAAAACAGGCAGACGACACAGGGATTCATCGTGACACTCGTTTTAGAACGGGAAGTTCATCAACAAATCAAAGACAGCTTGCAAACCAGGATGAAGGTTTTGCTAACTCTAGACGACAGTTGCTAACCACAGAGCATTAATGCCTCCAAGAGAAAACCTTTTTAAAAAAAAGCCGTGGAATTGTACAAAAATCGGTGCCAGTTTTGACAGGTGCCTACATTCCTGCAAAGAACGATAACCAGCAATTGTTTGTGTCATTTTTTTTTCCACCTGCCAAACAGCTCGGCCTGTGTGACACGTTAATTTTTAGAATCACCGTCCCTGTGGGAGCCTGCAATGATATACTTTCTCTCAATCAACAACAATACAGGGAGCTTGCTTTCTCACATTTGTGTATTTCTCACGAGCCGCTAAAAAAGTCACTTCTCACATTTTGCTCACCGAGCGCCTTTCGATCACAAATCGGCTACACACGTTCCAGAAGTCACACTTCCCGTGAAGCTCATCCCCCTGTAGATTTGTCCTGCTCGCCTTTCCTTGGGGTGATCGTTCTTCCGACTGTCGTGCACAAATGCAGCCTTTACCCACACACAGAAACCCACCCATGCAAACACACAGCTGTGTGAAACATTAGAATACTGCAGAACGCTGTCAGAATACGGCATCCAGTTTTGGACACCACAATATTAAAAAAAAGATGTTGAGACTCTGGAAAGAGTGCAGAGAAGAGCAACAAAGATGATCAGGGGACTGGAGGATAAAACACACGAAGGACGGTTGCAGGAATTGGGGGTGTCCAGTCGAAAGAAAAAAGGACATGATAGCAGTCTTCCAGTATTTAAGGGGCTGCCCCAAAGAAGAGGGGGGTCAATTTATTTTCCAAAGCACCAGAGGGCAGGACAAGAAACAATGGATGCAAACTCATCAAGGAGAGAAGCAACCTGGAATGAAGGAAAAATTATCTCTCAGTGAGAACAATTAACTAGGGGGACGACTTGCCTCTAGAACAGTGTTTCTCAACCTTGACAATTTTAAGGCATGTGGACTTCAACTCCCAGAATTCCACAGCCAGCATTGCTGGCTGTGGAATTCTGGGAGCTGAAGTCCACAAGCCTTAAAATTGTCAAGGTTGAGAAACACTGCTCTAGAAGTTGTGGGTGCTCCATCACTGGAGGTTTTTAAGAAGAGACTGGACAGTCATTTGTCTGAAGTGGTATAGGGTCTCCACTAGAAGATCTCCAAGGTCCCTTCCAGCTCTGCTCTATTCTATTCTATTCTATTCTATTCTATTCTATTCTATTCTATTCTATTCTATTCCATTCCATTCTTTCTTATTCCAGACTCCCCTTCATTCGGTGATTTTCTCATTTACATCCAGCTATCCATGTCACCTAACAGAATGAAGGTTTGCCACCCAAATCATAGTTATTCATGAGGATTATGTATTTATTTATCTGCATTCTTCCTTTATTATTTTTAACTCAAGACAGAGAACATATTCAACACATCTACCTCATCTTATTTTCTCCACAGCAACAATCCTATGAGGTGGGCTGAGCGAAAGGGACTGGCCCAAAGTCACCCAGCCGGCTTTCATGCCTAAGGCAGGACTAGAACTCCCTGTCGCCTGGTGATTGGCCCAAAGTCACCCAGCCAGCTTTCATGCCTAAAGTGGAACTAGAACTCCTCCTGCTTTCTAGTCTGGTGCCTTAACCGCTAAGTCCAACTGGGTGTCCCCCCATTCTTGTGGCAACTGGAAACGAGCAAGATGGCTTCAGCCAAGTTCGTTGCAGGGCTGACACTGTGTTTTAGTGATGTCAATTCTCCCATGATCATAATTCACTGGAACACAACATTCAGCTCCTCTTCCCCTCTGGAAACGATCAAGCCTCTTGGATGAGAAGCGAAACGACTTCAAGGAAAAACAAAGGAAGGCCAGTTGGGCTGCTAGTAGACAATCCATTAAATATATGAGCCAGCCGTGTGCGGCAGCAGCCAAAAAAGGCAATGCAGTCCTAGGCTGCATCAACAGAGGGATTGAATCAAGATTATGTAAGGTACTAGTAACGTGCTATAAAGCCTTAGTAAGGCCACACATCCAGTTTTGGTCACCACGATGTAAAAAAAGATGTGGAGACTCTGGAAAGAGAGCAGAGAAGAGCAATAAAGATGATTAGGGGCCTGGAGGCTAAAACATATGAAGAACGGTTGCAGGAATTGCGCATTATCAAGTGTAGCAAAAAGGACGAAGAGTGACAAGGTAGCGGTATTCCAATATTTTGAGAGACTGTCACTGAGAGGAGGGGGACAACCTATTTTCCAAAGCACCTGAAGGACAGGACAAGTCACAATAGATGGAAACTGATCAAGGAGAGATTCAAAGGAGAAATAAGGAGAAATTTCCGGACAGTGAGAACAATTAGCCAATGGAATGGCTTCCCTCCAGAAGTTGTGGATGATCCATCCTTGGAGGCTTTCAAGAAGAGACTGGACAGCCACCTGTCAGAAATGGTCTGCTTGAGCAGGAGGTTGGGATAGATGACCTACAAGGTCCCTTCTAGCTCTGGCATCCTGTATTATTCTTGAAAAAGCACCTTTGGAACATGGCTGGGCTTCTAAGGCAGGGGTCTTCCAACTTGGCCCTTTTAGGACTTGTGGACTTCAACTCCCAGAATTCCTCAGCCAGGCATGGGAGTTGAAGTCCACAAGTCGTAAAAGGGCCAAGTTGGAAGACCCCTGGACTTCATCTGCCAGAATTCCTCAGCCAGGCACGCTGGCTGAGGAATTCTGGGAGTTGAAGTCCACAAGTCATCAAAGGGCCAAGTTGGAAGACCCCTGCCTTAGAAGCCCAGCCATGTCCCAAAGGTGATTTTCAAGAATAATACAGAATGCAGACCCCTGGACTTCAACTCCCAGAATTCCTCAGCCAGGCATGCTGGCTGAGGAATTCTAGGAGTTGAAGTCCACAAATCATCAAAGGGCCAAGTTTGAAGACCCCTGGACTTCAACTCCCAGAATTCCTCAGCCAGGCCGGTTGGCTGAGGAATTCTGGGAGTTGAAGTCCACAAGTCATCAAAGGGCCAAGTTTGAAGACCCCTGGACTTCAACTCCCAGAATTCCTCAGCCAGGCAGGTTGGCTGAGGAATTCTGGGAGTTGAAGTCCATAAGTCATCAAAGGGCCAAGTTGGAAGACCCCTGTTCTAAGGAGTTCCGGTGACCTGCTAGCTGGCCGATGGCTCCTTCCACAGCAACCGATATCCAGATCTGGAGAAAACACCCGGTGGCACCTTCAATCCAGGGAGATTTATTGTGGCGTGAGTTCCCCTGGACGTTTCTTCTGATAAAGTGGAGTGGGATCAGCTTCTTCCGTAATCAGTGGATTCATCTTTCAGGCGCCAACGGAATCTGGGTGTTTTGGGTTTGTTTTTTTACTGCAAGAGACGTTTGGCAGGAGCGGCTCCCTGCAAACAGCCACCGGCCCCTCCGATATCGTCTTTATTATCTCGGAGGAAATGGGGGGGGGCCTTGAGGAGGGAGGGGGCTTTTGTGCGGGGGTTTTGACATTCGGGGTTGCAAAGCCGCCGAGGGCGGGTGTTGGGAAACGTAGCACAATTACAGCAGAAAATTCTATCTCTCCATCACCAATTACCAGACTCTACAGCACTTCCCAAACTGAAAAAAAATAAATAAAAAAATTGCTCGGCTGACTGCAGAGTTTTTAGCCTCCACATAACACACCTTCACTGCAGCAATTAACATCCCCGGAAAAGATTTATTTCCTGTTGGTTAGAAGGGAGAAAGGGAAAGGCAGCCGGGGATGAATTTGAAGCCAAGCCTCTCCCCCCCCACACCCACTCAGAAACTGCCCAAATTGGAAACGGAATAAAATGTGGGGGTTTTTTTTCCTCCCAAAACTTGTGGGTGGATCCACCGTTAATAAGAAAAGGGCAATGGGTTTTTTTTCCCCCGTAATGATAAAAGTGGGACAACAGGAAGAGCTGATTTAGAATCATTCTCGAACCCTTTTAATCAACTCTTAACTGACAGTTGTCCTCACGGCGGATACACAGAGTGCCATGGGGGGGGGGGTCTCTCGAAACTCTGAACAGGACCCTCCCACGTTTTATTTGCAGGGAGTGGGCAGGGGTTTGTGACTTTTAATTTGACACTCTTTAATGTATTGGTCCAAATTTATAGGCTGACCCGTAGCAATTCCCCCGCAGCTTCCAACTACAGAAGGAGGAGAATATATAGAAATACTTGCATTTTTTTTCCAATATAGGCACTCCTTGAATTACAGCCATTCATTTAGTGTCCCTTTTAATTTATAAAGGCCCCTGAAAAAAAGGGACCCATGACCGTTTTTTCACACTTATGACCATTGCAGCATCCCCAGGGTCACGTGATTAAAATTCAGAAGCTCGGCAACTGGTTCGTGTTTATGACGGTCGCCGTGCCCCAAGGTCACGTGATCCCCTTTTGCGGCCTTCTGACAAGCGAAGTTAATGGGGAAGCTGAGTTCACTTCACAACTACAGAGATTCACTTAGCAAGTGACTGGTATAGGTTCTCCTGCTTGAGCAGGGGGCTGGACTAGAAGACCTCCAAGGTCCCTTCCAGATTCTATTCTATTCTATTCTATTCTATTCTATTCTATCCTATTCTATTCTAGGCAAAACCTTCCTTATATAAAATGGAATAGAGTAGAATAAAGTAGAGTAGAGTAGAGAGTAGAGTAGAGTAGAGTAGAGTAGAGTAGAGTAGAGTAGAGTAGAGTAGAGTAGAGTAGAGTGTAGAGTAGAGTAGAGTAGAGTATGGAAGGGAAGGGAAGGGAAGGGAAGGGAAGGGAAGGGAAGGGAAGGGAAGAGAAGAGAAGAGAAGAGAAGAGAAGAGAAGAGAAGAGAAGAGAAGAGAAGAGAAGAGAAGAGAAGAGAAGAGAGAATGGAATGGAATATAATGGAACGAAATGGAACGGAACGGAACGGAACAGAACAGAACAGAATAGAATAGAGAAAAGAAATGGAATGGAATAGAATAGAATAGAATAGAATAGAATAGAATAGAATAGAATAGAATAGAATAGAATAGAATAGAATAGAATAGAGGAATGGAATGGAATGGAATAGAATAGAGAATGGAGGAATGGAATGGAATGGAATGGAATGGAATAGAACAGAACAGAACGGAACGGAACGGAACGGAACAGAATAGAATAGAGAATGGAATGGAATGGAACGGAATGGAACGGAACAGAACGGAATGGAACAGAACAGAATAGAATAGAATAGAGAAAAGAAATGGAATGGAATGGAATGGAATAGAATAGAATAGAATAGAATAGAATAGAATAGAATAGAATAGAATAGAATAGAATAGAATAGAGGAATGGAATGGAATAGAATAGAATAGAATAGAATAGAATAGAATAGAATAGAATAGAATAGAATAGAATAGAGGAATGGAATGGAATGGAATAGAATAGAATAGAATAGAATAGAATAGAATAGAATAGAATAGAATAGAATAGAATAGAATAGAATAGAATAGAAAATATGGAATGGAATGGAATGGAATAGAATAGAAAATATGGAATGGAATGGAATAATGTATAGAATAGAATAGAATAGAATAGAATAGAATAGAATAACTTTATTGTCACTTTGAATGTACACTAATCGGCATACATTAAAAATGAAACTTCGTTGCATGCAGCTCTCAAAGGGTCACTATCTCCGATAGACACTACATCAATATGACAAAAACAAACACACACAGAATTATGCGTAGACCCACCTATATTATATGACACAGGGGAAACAACACAGCCTAGTCCAGGGATAGGCATCCACCTGCCTGGCGAGAAAAAAAACAGGATCCTGTAAGAAGAGTGTGAAAGAACCTGCAGTGGGAAGGGAGGCGAGGCTGTGAATTTGCGACTGCCCAGACAGGAATCTCTTTCCTTGCTTGACAAGTTGCTTTCCAAGGGGAGCGGTGGAGATCTCTCCTGCCAAAATCTCGGGGAAGCCATCCAGGATTTTATTTTTTTTTTCCTGGCACCTGACCGTTGCCTTCTTCCCTTGCCAGCCCGCCTCTCTAACAGCGACGGAGGGAAACTAATCAAGGAGAGAAACAGCCCAGAACGAAGGAGAAATTGCCTGACAGGGAGGACAATCTAAGAAATAAAAACCAGCCTTGACAGGGGTGAAAATGCACCATCCTTGGCAAAGCGGGTCTGAAATTGTTCTGACAACCACCAGGGAGATGGGAAAACTTTTGGCTGGGCTACAGCGGTCTCCTCTCTCCTCCTCCCCCCCCTTTTTTTTAAAAAAAAATATTTTATTGGATTTATATAAACGAGGAAAGAATAGGAACAATACAGGTAAGGGGAGGGAAGGGGCTGGGAAATTGGGATGGAAAAAGGGTAAGGTACAATAATCTCACGCTTTTAACAAACAAGCTACCGTCCGGATCGTAATAGTAAATAAAGGTAATTTATATCCTACTCAGCCATTTTAAAATAAGATTCACTATAGCCATGTTACTAATGACGGATAAACAGATAAAATTCATCTGTGTAAATAAACGTAATTAATAAAATCTCAGCTAATCATAACCGTCGATATTAACGGTTGAAAATCACTAAAAATAAAGACGTTGTCAACCTACGACCTATAACTCAATTAAACATCCATCATCTATTCCAGGGGTAGTCAACCTTGGCTCTTTGATGACTCGTGGACTTCAACTCCCAGAATTCCTGAGCCAGCTAAGCTGGCTCAGGAATTCTGGGAGTTGAAATCCACGAGTCATCAAAGAGCCAAGGTTGACTACCCCTGATCTATTCTATAATATTAGATTTCTTTTCAGATTCTAACGCGTCTCTAACCATTGATAAAAATATTTATCCCAAGTTTTAAAATAAACTGAATCATCTTTCTCTTTCATCTCCAATGTTAACCTATCCATTTCTGCACAATCTAGAATTTTAGTAATTATAGCCTGGTCAACCCACTGCCCAGCCCTTCCCTCTCTCGGATGCTGTTTATTTTCACGCAAAGCGATGCAGCAGAATAAAAGGAGGATAAGCGAAGGGGGGAGATGCAAGCTCTCCACTGGGACCAGCGGGCTATTTAAGAGAGATGAATGCACAAGTGCGCACGCACACACACACACACAGGAACAAACTCGCCATTATTTCTGGGGGGGGGAAAACACCCGCCCTCATAAAAGCAACTTCTGCATAATCTTCCTTCGCTTTGAAGTGCAACCCAGAGCTGTAATTTCTGCTTTGCAGCCTATCCGCTCCTTTACAACCTGAATCTCCTCTGTCCCAATGGAGACTTCAATCAGGATAGAGCTGGGAGGGACCCTTGGAGGTCTTCTAGTCCAACCCCTGTTCAGGCAGGAAACCCTATACCATTTCAGACAAATGGCTGTCCAATCTCTTCTTAAAAACTTCCAGTGATGGAGCACCCACAACTTCTGGAGGCAGGTTGTTCCACTGGTTAATTCTTCTTACAGTGAGGAAGTTTCTCCATAAATCCAGGTTGCTTCTCTCCTTGATTTAATTTCCATCCGTTGCTTCTTGTTCTGCCTTCAGGTGCTTTGGGGAATAGATGGAACCCCCCCCTCTTCTTTGTGGCAGCCCCTCAAATACTGGAAGACTGCTATCATGTCCCCCCTAGTCCTTCTTTTCTCTAGACTGGACACCCCCAATTCCTGCAACCCTTCTTCATAAGTCTCCAAGTCCTTAATCATCTTAGTTGCTCTTCTTTGCACTTTTTCCAAAGTCTCAGCATCTTTTTTTGCAATTTTGTATTACAAAAAAGGTTTTGTAACCTTTTTTGTAAATATATGTATACATATGTCTGTGTGTATGTATACATAAATATAAAGCATAGGTATATGTGTGTGCATATATGGGTATGTCTATACATATATGTGTTTCTAATAACATTAAAACTAAAACAGTGACTCCTGGGTGTAATCATCTTCCCAAAAACAAACCGTGAACACCAGGAGTATATCAAACTATCAAAAAGTTTAATAACACAAAACATAAAACAAAACTACACCAAGCTTTCGTCGGACTCCTTCCGACTTTGTCAGGGTTACGTGCCAGTCCATGAGAGAGTCTCTTTTATAAGCCATCCATCATCTGCGCCCGGCTCCTGGACCTCGTCACCGGTCCCAGGCGATTGGGCTGTGCCTTAATTACAGTCTTCACACCGGTAGTTAACTTTCTCCTGCCTCCCCTGCCTGCGTGCGTGATGCTACTAATTGCTTCTGTCTGTGGCCTTGGGTCCGGTGCACCCTGCCCCCCCCTTTTTGTTTATACCTACTCCCTATGTCCTCCAATTCCTCTCCCTTTCCACCATCTTTTCTACGATGTATTGCCAACTCCACTGTCCCCTGCTCCCTATCCCCCTCCTTTTGTCCATCATCCTCACTACCAGTCCGGTTGCTATCCTTCATTCCCTGGGGCCCTTTTGCCCTCCTCCTCATCCTCATATGTGTGTATGTGTGTGTGTATATAGATAGATAGATATAGATATATAGATATATAGATATATAGATATATAGATATATAGATATATAGATATATAGATATATAGATAGACAGACAGACAGACAGAGATTTGTTTGAGAGCGGGCATCAGAATATTATTTTTTAATGTGTGCCAGTGTGTTCACAGAGAAAAAGTGACAATAAAGGATATCTTATGTTCACACCGGTGTGTATGCTACCAACAGCCATTTTGCTCAGAATCTCAGTCTCCCAATCGGCCTTTCTAAAGACATCTGGTAACACCAACCGAGCTGCCCAGGCATCCAGCTTCACAGAACTATCAACTCAGGATAACAGTCAGTTTTGATGTTCTCCCAACAAGCCTTCACTTAACTCAGATAGTAGACAAGCCTCCATATATCCTAGATCAGGGGTCTTCAAACTTGGCCCCTTCATGACTTGTGGACTTCAACTCCCAGAATTCCTCAGCCAGCATGGGGGAACTATGGCCCCTTCATGACTCCTGGACTTCGACTCCCAGAATTCCTGAGCCAGCATGGGGGAACTATGGCCCCTTCATCACTTGTGGACTTCAACTCCCAGAATTCCTCAGCCAGCATGCCTGGCTGGGGAATTCTGGGAGTTGAAGTCCACAAGTCATAAAAGGACCAAGTTTGAAGACCCCTGACCTAGAGCATCCCCTGTGTGGGGCCAGCTGAATGCTAAGCTCCAGAAAGCACATCTGGGTCACCACTATAAGAGAAAAGAACTCATACTTGGACACCAGCACCATCCTTTTTAAAAAGAAGAACAACACATTTTTTATCAATAAAAATAAAATACAAAACAGAAAAACGAACATCCAACACTATCAACAAAAAGAAAATAAAGTCTTTTGTACAAAAAAAAAAACACAAATGTCCAATAAATCTAACATTAAACATAAAGAATCCATCCGAACTGCTGAAAAATACGTTTTAAAAAAAATAACCAAATAGGTTCTGCTCCCCTTACATGACGGGTCTACAAATAGTTATAAGCTTTCCCATCCGTATTTATCAAAAATGCTATATAAAAACAAATATTCCATATGTGGAACTCAATCTATCTATCCGTCTATCTATCTATCCATCCATCCATCCATCTCTCTGTCTGTCTGTCTATCTATCTATCTTTCATTCAACTTTCTATCATTATCTATCTTTCATTCATTCATTTTTCTATTTATCTATCTTTCATTCAATTTTCTATCATTATCTATCATTCATTCAATTTTCTATTATCTATCTGTCCGTCCGTCCGTCTCTCTCTCTCTCTCTCTCTCTCTCTCTCTCTCTCTCTCTATCTATCTATCTACCTATTTATATATCTATCTATCTATCTATCTTTCATTCATTCAATTATATATATATATAAATAAATAGTCAACAGGTTATCCCAACTAAACCAACACCATCCTTGATGGTTTATGCTAAGCAAGCTTAAAAACAAAGAGAAAGATAAACGTATTTTAAAACCACTTGAGCTGGTCCAAATTTCCTTTCACAGCTCTTCCTGCCCAGGGACAGCTGGGGGTACAGGTAGTCCTCGACCTACGACCACAATTGACCCCCAATTTCCACTGCTAAGCAAGGGTGTTGTTAAGTGAACTTTGCCCAATTTTACGACCTTTTTTGCCACAGTTATTAAGTAAAATCACTGCAGTTGTTAAGCGAATCACAGGGCCGTTAATTGAATCCAGCTTCCCCCCCACCCTTTGACTTTGCTTGCGGGAAGCCGGCTGGGAAGCCCACAAATGGGGATCACGTGACCCCAGGGCAGCGCAACAGTCGTGAGTCCATGCCAGTTGCCAAGCGCCCGAATATTGATCAGGGGCGCTACTACAGTCGTAAGTGTGGAAAACCGGTCGTAAAAACCACTTTTTTCAGTGCTGTTGTAACTTTGAATGGTCACTAAATGAACAGTCATAAGTCGAGGACCACCTGTGCAGATGCTTGAGTCATTTGTAGGAAGCCAACATTGGTTAGTGCCTCGAATATTGTTAGCCTACTTCTCACTCCTGAAAGCAGGTTTGCAAATCTACAGAGGTGTCCGCCGTCCACGCAAATCTCCCCAGATGCAGCCCCCCCTTCCTGTAATCCCTCCAGACTGCCCCCCCAAGTCAAAAGGAGAAGCCCCCCCCAAAGCCACTTACAGAGCTGTAGAGGTACCCCTCGCCGTTCATGGCCACGTAGAGGCCGGCCTTCACCCCTTGGATGGCCACCACACGTAGGCCCACTGGAATGAGGTTGAAGAGGGCTGGAAGAGAGGAAGGAAAAGGTCAAGGACTTGGGGACTTAAAATTGAGGGGACCCTCCCCACACCCCGAGTCAGGAGGCATCGCTTCTCGTGCAACAACTTCCAGCACCTTCAGGGTGCCTAGAACGTTTTTAAGCAGAAACATCTTAAGAAGCCAGAGACATGAGGGTTCATTGACCATCTAAAGCCTTGGCTCTTTTATGACGCGTGGACTTCAACTCCCAGAATTCCTGAGCCAGCATGGGGAAACTATGGGCCCTTCATGACTCGCAGACTTCAACTCCCAGAATTCCTGAGCCAGCATGGCTCAGCATGGAAACCTCTCCCTTTCCCTCAGCATGGCTGGCTCAGGAATTCTGGGAGTTGAAGTCCACGAGTCATAAAAGAGCCAAGGTTGCCTTGTTGTTAGTTGTGAAGTCATGTCCGACCCATCGCAACCCCACGGACAATGTTCCTCCAGGCTTTCCTGTCCTCTACCATCTTCTGGAGTCCATTGAAGCTCAGGCCTCCTGCTTCAGTGACTCCATCCAGCCACCTCCTTCTCCGTCGTCCCCTTCTTCTCTTGCCCTCCATCTTTCCCAGCATGAGGCTCTTCTCCAGGGAGTCCTTCCTTCTCATTAGGTGGCCAAAGTCCTTGAGTTTCAACTTCGGGATCTGGCCTTCTAAAGAGCAGTCAGGGTTGATCTCCTCTAGGACTGACTGGTTGGATCGCCTTGCAGTCCAGGGGACTCGCAGGAGTCTTCTCCAGCACCAGAGCTCAAAGGCCTCCATCCTTTGGCCTTTCTCAGCCTTTCTTATGGTCCAGCTTTTGCAGCTATACATTGCAACTGGGGAAACCATGGCCTTGTCTATACGCACTTTTGTTGGCAGGGGGATGTCTCTGCTTTTTAGTACGCTGTCTAGATTTGCCTCTTTGAGACTTGCGGACTTCAACTCCCAGAATTCTATGCCAGCTGGGGAATTCTGGGAGTTGAAGTCCACAAGTCTTAAAGTGGCCAAGGTTGGTCACCCCTGATCTTCAAGTATGTGAGGAACACAGCTAAGATGCTCTGTGCTTCTTCTCAGTGGATATTTCATTCAACCCCTTCAATTATTAAGAGGACTGGCAGATTAAGCTTTAAGAATGTACGTCTATGTCAAAAATGATGTTCTAACTAACAAATTAGTCCGATACTCAGCATTTTTCAAACTTGGTTACTTTACGATGAGTGGAGTGCAACTCCCACAGTTCTCTAACCAGGATGCTTTTAAATGAGTGGACTTCAACTCCCAGAATCCCCCAGCCTGTGTGCTTTAAGATGGGTGGACTTCAACTCCCAGAATCCCCCAGCCTACGTGCTTTAAGATGGGTGGACTTCAACTCCCAGAATCCCCCAGCCGGGATACTTTAAGAGTGGAGGACTTCAACTCCCAGAATCCACTGGCCAGCATGCTTCAAAAGGGGTGGACTTCAACTCCCAGAATCCCCCAGTCTGCGTGCTTTAAGATGGGTGGACTTCAACTCCCAGAATTCTTCAGCCATATTTATTTCTCCCAATTCTGAGAGTTAAGGTCCGTATATTTTGAAATGGCCAAGTTTGAAAACTGTATTTACTATAACCAAATTTGGAAATTGTTTTATGGATTATAATTATGCACATAGCCATCTGGAACATCCAAAGCTTGAGTTTTGTTCCAGAAAAGGTTTTATAACATTAGATTTTGTTTGGCTGGCTATAGCATTAAGGAGGAACAGTTCTAGCTTAATTAGAAATTCTCATATATATTATTTTTGCTCTTTTTGTCAACCGCTGATACGATTTAAATAGTGCAGTGGTTCTCAACCTCTTCCTGACCACCAACCCCTTTTAAATAACTTTTGTGGTCATGGACCCCCAAGACTTAACTCAAGATTTAAATCATAACATTTCTTCAAGCCTTCACAGACCCCCTGTGATGACATTGCTCCCCCCCTCACGTTTTCAGGGACCACAGATTGTGAACCTCTGAAATAGTACTTTTTAAAGAATAGAATATAGAATAGAATAGAATAGAATAGAATAGAATAGAATAGAATAGAATAGAATAGAATAGAAGCTGGAAGGGACCTTGGAGGTCTTCTAGTCCAGCCCCTTACTCAAGCAGAAGAACCTATACCATTTCAGAAAAGTGACTGTCCAGTCTCTTCTTAAAAACTTCCAGCGATGGAGCGCCCACGATTTCTGGTGGCAAGCAGTTCCACTGGTTAACTGTCCTCACTGTCAGGAACTTTCTCCTTAATTCCAGGTTGCTTCTCTCTTTGATCAGTTTTCAATCATTGTTTCTCGTCCCTCCCTCTGGTGCTTTGGAGAATGGGACCCCCTCTTCCTTGTGGGAGCCCCTCAAATACTGAAACGCCGCTATCATGTCTCCCCTATTTCTTCTTTTCTTTAGACTAGCCAAACCCAAGTCCTGCAGCCGCCGTTCTTCGTATGTTTTGGTCTCCAGGACTAACTTCTTGTCTGATTATTCTGATACCTTAAGCAGTCTAGTGTGACTTGCATTTTGTAAATTCTGTCTGCATTTTGATATTTTGCAAATCTTTATTCTCTTTTAAGTCCCTTTCTTCTTTTTCTTTATTTTTGTCTTCAAGTATTGTTAGAACAAAAGCATTTCTAAAACCAAGTAAAATTGGCAGAAATCTCCCTATTCACTTTCCAGCTACCACCTGTTCATAGTTTTCATTATTATTATTTCCTTGATACTATTTATAGCTTGCTCCAATCCCACTCTGGGGAATTTGGATTGGAAGAACAAAGCAATGGCAATAAATACCGCTTGCAGACCATTAAAAGCCACATAATAAAGGACATCGGATGAATTAAAGACCAAAAAACATCTTAACGTGAAAATTGCTTTAATTTGTTTGCAAAATGCAAGAAGGGCCCCAGAAACGGAGGGTTTCGGAGAGAAGGCCCATGCTCCACATCCCTCACAAGGGGAACCCTCCACTGGGCCTCCCTCAATGGCCAGACTGGACACACACCTGTCCAGCAGTTGCGTTTTGCCTCTGCTGTAGCTTCCAAGCCATTTCTGAAGCCCACCAGACTTAGAGTCAGCAACCGGGGGCCACCGAGGCAGCAATTAGAGTGTTAAGTGACATCACCAAAGGATCCAGCTTCATGCTGGCTTTTAACTGGGATACCAGCCAAATCCGGGCAACCCTAACTAGTTCTGGTTCCACCTTAGCCGTGAAAGTCAGCTGGGTGACTTTGGTCCAATCACCGGGAGACAGTGAGTTCTAGTTCCGCCTTAGCCACAAAAGCCAGCTGGGTGACTTTGGGCCAATCACCAGGAGATGGTGGGTTCTAGTCCCGCCTTAGCCATGAAAGCCAACTGGGTGACTTTGGGCCCACTGGGAGATGGTGAGTTCTAGTTCCACTTTAAACATGAAAGGCATCTGGGTGACTTTGGGCCAATCACCAGGAGACGTTGAGTTCTAGTCCCGCCTTAGGCATGAAGGCCAG
>NW_015389721.1:23974-27159 GCF_001527695.2 Protobothrops mucrosquamatus | reverse complement strand
GGCTGAGTTTTCCAGGAGTCAAGACTGACTTGGGGGGCCCAATGTAAGAAAAAATAAATAGAAATAAATAAAGAAGCAAAACCCTGACCGCCAGCATCCCCCTCCCATACAACAACAAGAGCCCCAAGAATCCATAATTAACCACCAGGCTGTCAGGCTAAACGCCCAGCGAAAAGCCATAAAAAACTGGAAAACAAAGGCCCCCCAAGAGCTGAACCTCATCATAAATCAGCTCAATTAAGCAGGAATTAAACGCTGCTTAACTAACGATCTTGGCAGGGGGGGGGGAAGAGAGAGGGCGAGGACCCCGAGCGGGGAGGAAAGTCTCCCTCCCCTCATCGCTGGGACCCTCTCTGCAACTGACTCACAATTATGACGGTCGCAGCATCCCGGGGTCACGTGACCCCCTTTTGTGACTTCCCAACAGGCGAAAGTCAATTAATTGGGGAGGGGGGGGGAGGCCGGATTCATTTAACAACCGTGTGTCTAATTCAGGGGTAGTCCACCTTGGCTCTTTTATGACTCGTGGACTTCAACTCCCAGAATTCCTGAGCCAGCTTAGCTGGCTCAGGAATTCTGGGAGTTGAAGTCCACGAGTCATAAAAGAGCCAAGGTGGACTACCCCTGGTCTAATTTCACAACTGCAGGGTTTCGCTTACCGAATGCGGAAAGGAGGGTCGATCAAACGGGGCAAAACTCACTTAACAAATGTCTCACTTTGCAACGTAAATTCCGGGCTCCATTGTATTCTCTGCTGGCTCTAACATCAGGAGCCAAGCATTTTAAAAACAGAAAACAAAAAACTGTGTGACTAAGGATGCAGGAGAGATTTATTTAAAGGGGAAACGCTGACAACGCAGCCGCATGCAGGAAACAACTGCCTGGGCCATAATTTAACACCTTCCTTGTTTAATAAATTAAAAAAAAAAACCAGCCGAAAGAACCTGGGGCTTCTTAGGGAACTGATGTACGGGAGGGCAGAAAAACAACGGCAGTGTGTGTGTGTGTGTGTGTGTGTGTGTGTGACACTCACTGTAGTCGCTGTTTTCGTCCTTGGTCCCGTCAATGGTCCCGTCCGGGTGCATCTGTAGGAAGAATTCCTGCTGGCTGAATAATCTGGTCACGATCCCTTTCAGCTGGGGTTCTGTGGGGCAGGAAGAGCAGAAGAGAAGTCTGGGGGCAGCCTCTGCCAGTCAGGGGTGCATGCACAACCCCCACGCACACACACAAAACGGTACGCCCCCCCCCCAGGGACTCACACTTGGCTGAAGCAATCCTGCCCAGGGCTTTCCCCACTGAATCCCAAGGGTCCAAGGTCAGCCTGGCCTGGGAGGGAAGCGCCCCGGTCATCCGGCTGGAGCCACCCCTGGCAGAGGCCGGGGGGGCTTCCATCTGTAGCAGGTGTGCATCTGTGGCAGCAGCCGCCCACCCAGTTGCCCCCATTTGAGCAAACGCTGCACCCAGCGTAGACCAAGGTTCAAATCTAGGAGGCATGGGGTGAGGGATGGAGAAGGGGTCAAATAACAGATGTGGAAAGGACCTAGAAAAGACTCTAGAAAGAGTGCAGAGAAGAGCAACAAAGATGATCAGGGGACTGGAGGCTAAAACATACAAGGAACGGTTGATGGAATTGGGGATGTCTAATTTAACGAAGAGAAGGACGAGGGGGGACATGATAGCAGCCTTCCAGTATCTCAGGGGCTGCCCCAAAGAAGAGGGAGTCAAGCTATCCTCCAAAGCGCCTGAAGGCAGGACGAGAAGCAACGGATGGAAACTAATCAAGGAGAGAAGCAACCTGGAACTAAGGAGAAACTTCCTGACAGTGGGAACAATTAACCAGTGGAACAACCTGCCTCCAGATGTTATGAATTCTCCAACACTGGAAGGTTGTAAGGAGAGACTGGACAGCCATTTGTCTGAAATGGTATAGGGTTTCCTGCCTGAGCAGGGGGTTGAACCAGATGACCTCCAAGGACCCTTCCAACGTATTATTATTATTATTATTATTATTATTATTATTATTATTATTATTATTATTATTATTATTATTATTATTATTATTATTATTGTTGTTATTATTGTTATTATTATTATTACTACTATTACCTTAGAGATCTTCTAGTGCAACCCCATGCCCATGCCAGGAGACCTTATACCATCCTGGTTAAATGGCTGTCCAGTTTCTTCTTAAGTAGCTATAGTATTGGAGCACCTACAACTTCTGTTCCATTGATTAATTGTTCTCATTATCAGGAAGTTTCTCCTTAGTTTCAGGCTGCTTCTCTGCTTGATGAGTTTCTATCTGTTATTTCTTGTCCTGCCTTCAGGTGCTTTGGAGAATAGGGTAAACCCCCCCCCTCTTCTTCAGGGCAGCCCCTCAAATATTGGAAGTGCTATCCTGTCCCCCCTGGTCCTTCTTTTCGTTAAACTAGACACACCCGATTCCTGCAACTTTTCTTCGTATGTTTTACATGTGATGTTATCATACAATGACGTCACGCAAATGATCCAGGGGATGGGATTTGTGCAAATCGCACCCTTGAGTTCATATGCACAAAGACAGCACAACACAGGGGACGTCGGTCTGGCTTGTTCATAAGGCATGCCAGCTACAGAAATAGACCAACCAGGGATTGTCTGACCCAGGGCTGAGTGTCTGAACCATAACTCCCTTCCAATGACTGGGTTTAGGCACACACACACACCCCTTTAGCCTGCTCGCTTCATGAACCCATTTCCTGGATGCTCACCGGAGGCTGAACCCTCAAGGTCTGAATTCACACTATACAATAAGTCACAAAACAATGACAGTCCTTCACTTATGACCAAAACTGGGATCAAAATTTCCTTTGCTAAGCAAGGCACTTGTTAAGTGAGCAGTAACATCACTAGGTAGTAACTAGCCCTGATGATGTTGCCTAGTTGGGTCATGAAATGTCTGCAAGAAAACAACCCATCTCAGACAGCATCAAGGACCCCGGAGTCCTCAGGGACTTCCGGTGGCAGGCGATTTCGCTGGTCGCAGCTGTTTGCTGCCTCCCGCCTGTTTTGCGTAAAAGCCGGTTTGACAGCCAGCATCAGCTGTCAAACGGCTTGATACCTTTCCCCTGGGCATAAGGGGATAGGTGAGCTGCCCGGGGTAGGAGTTGAGTTCCCGAGTCGTCCTATATGGACGATGTAGGCGA
>NW_015389721.1:12820-20585 GCF_001527695.2 Protobothrops mucrosquamatus | reverse complement strand
CTCCTCCTCCTCCTCCTCCTCCTCCTCCTCCTCTTCTTCTTCTTCTTCTTCTTCTTCTTCTTGTTCTTGTTCTTGTTCTTCTTCTTCTTCTTCTTCTTCCTCCTCCTCCTCCTCCTCCTCCTCCTCCTCCTTCTCCTTCTTCTTCCTCTTCTTCCTCCTTTTCCTCCTCCCCACACACCCTCTTCTAGCACTGATGAAGTTACCTAGTTTGGTCATGAAACGCCTGCAAGAAAACCACCCAGCTGAAAGGTGCACCAAGGACTCCACAATCAGGACCACCCTGATCCAGCAGATCCACATGAGATTCCGCTTTCATTTTGTTCCCATCCAGCCAAAGGTCTTATAAGCACCTTCTCTTCCTCGGCTCGCCAGAGGCCTCTTGCCATATTAATTACATTATCAATTTATGCAAATGGCCAAGGGCCCATTCCGCTGCACAGTTCAGAGCGGGGGAAGCCGATAACGCTGCGCAGAGCAGATCCTGGCTCGGCCAGGAAGAAGCCACGCTGGAGGAAGCATCCCTCAAAAGCAGCCGGAGAGGGTGCGGATGCCAGAGACAAGGACGGGGTTTGTGGCACCGCCTCCCATTGGCTAAATCTCAGCTCGGCTCTGCAGCTGTTGCTACCCTACAATTATTAGTAGAAAGCCAGGGGCACAATGGGCCTTCCGAGCCTCTGTGTGGAGGTACCACGGAAGCACCAACCAGGAAAATGTAAATTAGAAATACCTGCAAGCTAGAAAAATGTGGGATAGACAGCATCACCACCGGACGTATTTGCAACTGGCTAACAAATTGTACTCAGCGAGTAGTCTTCAATGGCACTACATCCACATGGAGAGAAGTGAGCAGTGGGGTGCCATAAGGTTCCGTCTTAGGCCCAGTAAACTCTTCAACATCTTCATCAAGGACTTAGAGGAGGGAATTGAAGGGGAACTCATCAAATTTGCAGATGACACCCAACTGGCAGGAGTAGCCAACGCCCCAGAAGACAAACTCAGGATCCAAAAAGATCTTGACCAACTTGAACAATGGGCCCTGTACAACAAAATGAGTTTCAATGTGGAGAAAAGCAAAGTTTTATACCTAGGCAGGAAAAATCAAAGGTACAAGTACAGATTAGGTGAGACCTGGCTCAAAAACAGCAACTGTGAGAGGGACCTTGGAGTCCCAGTGGACGATCGCTTGACCCTGAGCCAGCTGTGTGCAGCAGCAGCAACCAAAAAAGCTAATACAATCCTGGGTTGTATAAACAGAGGCATAGAATCGGGATCATGAGAAGTACAAGTACCGCTTTATAAAGGCTTAGTAAGGCCACACCTGGAATGCAGCATCCAGTTTTGGTCACCACAGTATAAAAGAGATGTTGAGACTTTGGAAAAAGTGCAAAGAAGGGCAATTAAGACGATTAAAGGCCTGGAGACCAAAACATATGAAGAACGGCTGCAGGATTTGGATATGGCCAGTCTAGAGAAAAGAAGGACTACAGGGGAGATGATAGCATCTTCCAGTATCTCAGGGGCTGCCCCAAAGAAGAGGGAGTCAAGCTATTCTCCAAAGCCCCCGAAGGCAGGACGAGAAGCAACGGATGGAAACTAACCAAGGAGAGAAGCAACCCAGAACTAAAAGAGAAATTACTTGACAGTTAGAACAATTAACCAGTGGAACTCCTTGCCTCCAGAAGTTGTGGGAGGGAGGCTTTTAAGAAGAGAGTGGACAGCCATTTGTCCAGAATGTTCTAAGGTCTCCGGCTTGAGCAGGGGGTTGGACTAGAAGACCTCCAAGGTCCCTTCCAGCTCTATTCTGATTGAAAGTGATCATGAAGCCCCTGAAAGGGAGAGCTGTTGGGGCTCTGGCTTGCCTGACCCTCATTTCTGGGGGGGGGGTAAATCTGTCTGGAAGAGCCCGCTCTCGTCCAGAGGAAGATTCCTCTGTCATAAAACCAACACACACACACACACACACCGGTCTTTTATTCCTCCTCTTTGAAGTGCAGATTCACAAAGAGAGGAACAGGAGAGGCCACTGACTCATCGGCCCGCTTCCCAATCCGAAGCTCCAGCCCGGTCAGAAAAAAAGGGGAATTGGGAGGAAGCCGGATGCCAAGCAGGAAACATTGTCGTCGTTTTGGCAAAAAAAGGATGTTTTCTCCCCCATCCCAGCAAAGCAGCAGCTGCCAGAATCTGGGAAGCGCTGCAAGCAACTCCAGAGAGGCCTTTCAAGCAAGGAAGATGCCACGGATGAGCTGGGTGGACGGGCGATGATGAGGTCCCACATATTTGAATGGGAGAGGGAGGGGAGAGTTACTGGGCCAGCCCCTTGCAGACCCTTTTCTTTTCACTCAAAGGGACAGGGAAGAGAAGGGAAGGGAAGAGAAGAGAAAGGAGAGGAGAGGAAGAAGATAAGGGAAGGGAAGGGAAGGGAAGAGAAGAGAAGAGAAGAGAAGAGAAAGGAGAGGAGAAGAAAAGAGAAGAGAAGAGAAGAAAAAGGAGAGGAAGAAGATAAGGGAAGGGAAGGGAAGGGAAGGGAAGAGAAGAGAAGAGAAGAGAAGAGAAGAGAAGAGAAAAGAAGAGAAGAGAAGAGAAAGGAGAGGAGAGGAGAGGAAGAAGGGAAGAGAAGAGAAGAGAAGAGAAGAGAAAGGAGAGGAAGAAGATAAGGGAAGGGAAGGGAAGGGAAGGGAAGGGAAGAGAAGAGAAGAGAAGAGAAGAGAANAAGGACCCCGGAGTCCTTTTCTGCTGCTGCTGCTGCTTCCTCCTCTTCCCTGCAAGCCCCCCTCCCTTCTAGCATTGATGATGTTGCCTAGCTGGGTCATGAAATGTCTTCAAGAAAACAAGCAAGCTGAGAGAGCACCAAGGAATCCATAGTCCTCCTCCTACTGTTGCAAAATCCTTTCCCTTCTAGCACTGATGTTGTTACCTAGTTTGGTCATGAAATGTCTGCACGAAAACAGCCAAGCTCAGAGAGCACCAAGGACCCCACAGTCTTCCTCCTCCTCCTCCTCCTCACACACCCCTCCCTTTCTAGCACTGATGATGTTACCTAGTTGGGTCATGCAACGTCTGCAAGAAAAGCGCCAAGCTCAGAGAGCACCAAGGACCCCACTGTCTCCCCTCTCCTCCTCCTCCTCCTCCTCAACCCTGCTCAGCCATAAGGAGGAAGAGCACATGCCAGTAGTCCTCGGTTTACGACTGTCCATTTAGTGACCGTTCAAAGTTATAACAGCAATGAAAAAAGTGACGTATGACCAGTTTTCACACTTACGACCTTTGCGGCAGCCCCCACCCCATGATCACATGACCAAAAATGGCACAGTTGGCAACCGGTTCCTATTTATGACGGTCGCAGCGTCTCGGGGTCACGAGGGGACGGTCTGTCCTGTTTTGTGCAACAGGAAGAGACACACACCCACACACTCACAGACACACACAAGCGCTGTCCAATGTAGAAACGAACGCTACTGCAAAGTTTGGGTCTGGTTTCAGCAACCGCTGTGAACGGATCCAGCAAGAGCGAATTTTAAGGCTACTTTTTACCAGCCTCCCCCCAAAATTGCAACAAAAAAAAATTATGAAATTAGTAGCAGCATGCAGGGAAATATAATCGTGCCACGGCTGGTGGTGTCAGAGTTTGTTTTCTGGAGGTTTTCACATTCTTTGTGCTTTTATAATAATAATAATAATAATAATAATAATAATAATAATAATAATAATAATAATAACAACAACAACAACAACAACAACAACAACACAAAAATGCCAAATCCAGTCTGAACATCTGGCTGACTGTGCGATGGTCAATAATAATAATGTTGCAAGGGACCTTGGAGGTCATCTAGTCCAACCCCCTGCTCAAGCAGCAGACCCTATATCGATCCAGACAAGTGGCCGTCCCATCTCTTCCTAAAAGCCTCCATTGTTGGAGCACCCACAACTTCTGGTGGCAAGCTGTTCTGCATTTTGTATTTTAATCTTGTTTATAAAATATATATTTAAAAAAAAAAAGAAAAAAAACACGTTTTGTTTCTTATTCAAGAAGCGGAAGAAAAGAAAAAAAAAACCCAGAAAGTCCAGCTGCCTTTTTTTTGGGGGGGGGGGGGGGAAGCTCCTTTGGAACCCAGGGCCAGCTCTGCTCACCGCAGTGCCTCGCTTGCCGGCCGCGCCTGGACGTCTGGAGGCTGCTGCCACTGGGATGGTGGTCCTAGCGGAGACGGCTGACCCGGCCCAGGAGAGGCGGATGGAGACATGGCCACCTGGATGGCTCATGGCTGAGATGCCCAAGGAGCGAACGGGCGCGCTCTGCCTCTGAATGGAGGGCAGCTTCTGCTCCAGAATACAGAACCCAAAGCAACTGGGCAGAAGGAACCTTGAAGGCAGCAATAAAGGAGAATCTCTGTAGCGCAGGGTTGAAATGAGGGGTCCTTGGTGCTCTCCAAGCAAGCTTGGATGTTTCCTTGCAGATGTTTCATGACCCAACTAGGGAACGTCATCAGTGCTGGAAGGGAGGAGGTTTGTGGGGAGGGGGTAAGAGGAGGAAGAGGACGGTGGAGTCCTTGGTGCTCTCTGAGCTTGGATGTTTCCTTGCAGACATTTCATGACCTAACTAAGGAACATTTTTGGCACACTGTAGATTCATGAAACATCTGCAAGAAAACCACCAAGCTCAGAGAGCACCAAGGACCCTACAGTTGTTCTTATCATTATTTTCCTCCTCCTCCTCTTCATCTTCCTCCCTCTTCTTCCTCCTCCTCCTCCTCCCTGCAAATCCCATTCTTTCTAGCACTGATGAAGTTACCTAGTTGGGTGATGAAACATCTGCAAAAAAGCTATCAAGTTCAGCACCAAGGACCACACAGTCATCCTCCTCCTACCCCTTCTTCTTCCTCTTTCTCCTGCCCCTTCCTGCAAATCCCATTCATTTCTAACACTGATGATGTCCCCTAGTTGGGTCATGAAATGTCTGCAAGAAAACCACCAAGCTCAGAGAGCACCAAGGAGCCCACAGTTGTCATCGTCCTCCTCCTCCTCCTCCTCCTCCTCCTCCTCCTCCTCCTCCTCTTCTTCTTCTTCTTCTTCTTCTTCTTCCTCCTCCTCCTCCTCCTCCTCCTCCTTCTTCCTCTTCCTCTTCTTCCTCCTCCTCCTCCTCCCCACACACCCTCTTCTAGCACTGATGAAGTTACCTAGTTTGGTCATGAAACGCCTGCGAGAAAACCACCCAGCTCAAAGGTGCACCAAGGACTCCACAATCAGGACCACCCTGATCCAGCAGATCCACATGAGATTCCGCTTTCATTTTGTTCCCATCCAGCCAAAGGTCTTATTAGCACCTTCTCTTCCTCGGCTCGCCAGAGGCCTCTTGCCATATTAATTACATTATCAATTTATGCAAATGGCCAAGGGCCCATTCCGCTGCACAGTTCAGAGCGGGGGAAGCCAATAACGCTGCGCAGAGCAGATCCTGGCTCGGCCAGGAAGAAGCCACGCTGGAGGAAGCATCCCTCAAAAGCAGCCGGAGAGGGTGCGGATGCCAGAGACAAGGACGGGGTTTGTGGCACCGCCTCCTATTGGCTAAATCTCAGCTCCGCTCTGTTGCTGTTGCTACCCTACAATTATTAGTAGAAAGCCAGGGGCACAATGGGCCTTCCGAGCCTCTGTGTGGAGGTACCACGGAAGCACCAACCAGGAAAATGTAAATTAGAAATACCTGCAAGCTAGAAAAATGTGGGATAGACAGCATCACCACCGGACGGATTTGCAACTAGCTGACAAACTGTACTCAGCGAGTAGTCCTCAACGGCACCACATCCACATGGAGAGAAGTAAGCAGTGGGGTACCACAAGGTTCCGTCTTAGGCCCAGTAAACTCTTCAACATCTTCATCAATGACTTAGATGAGGGAATTGAAGGGGAACTCATCAAATTCGCAGATGACACCAAACCAGAAGGAGTAGCCAACACCTCAGAAGACAAACTCAGGATCCAAAAAGATCTTGACCAACTTGAACAATGGGCCCTGTACAACAAAATGAGTTTCAATGTGGAGAAAAACAAAGTTTTATACCTAGGCAGGAAAAATCAAAGGTACAAGTACAGATTAGGCGAGACCTGACTCAAAAACAGCAACTGTGAGAGGGACCTTGGAGTCCTGGTGGACGATCGCTTGACCCTGAGCCAGCTGTGTGCGGCAGCAGCAGCAACCAAAAAAGCTAATACAATCCTGGGTTGTATAAACAGAGGCATAGAATCAAGATCACGCAAAGTATAAGTACCGCTTTATAAAGGCTTAGTAAGGCCACACCTGGAATACAGCATCCAATTTTGGTCACCACAGTATAAAAGAGACATTGAGACTTTGGAAAAAGTGCAAAGAAGTGCAATTAAGATGATTAAAGGCCTGGAGACCAAAACATATGAAGAACGGCTGCAGGATTTGGGTATGGCCAGTCTAGAGAAAAGAAGGACTACAGGGGAGATGATAGTGACTTCCAGTATTTGAGGGGCTGCCCCAAAGAAGAGGGAGTCAAGCTATTCTCCAAAGCCCCCGAAGGCAGGACAAGAAGCAAAGGATGGAAACTAACCAAGGAGAGAAGCAACCTGGAACTAAAAGAGAAATTACTTGACAGTTAGAACAATTAACCAGTGGAACTCCTTGCCTCCAGAAGTTGTGGGAGGGAGGCGTTTAAGAAGAGAGTGGACAGCCATTTGTCCAGAATGTTCTAAGGTCTCCGGCTTGAGCAGGGGGGTGGACTAGAAGACCTCCAAGTTCCTTTCCAGCTCTATTCTGATTGAAAGTGATCATGAAGCCCCTGAAAGGGAGAGCTGTTGGGGCTCTGGCTTGCCTGACCCTCGTTTCTGGGGGGGGGTATATGTCTGGAAGAGCCCGTTCTCGTCCAGAGGAAGATTCCTCTGTCATAAAACCAACCCCCCCCCATGGCTTTTATTCCTCCTCTTTGAAGTGCAGATTCACAAAGAGAGGAACAGGAGAGGCCACTGACTCATCGGCCCCCTTCCCAATCCGAAGCTCCAGCCTGGTCAGAAAAAAAGGGAATTGGGAGGAAGCCGGATGCCAAGCAGGAAACATTGTCATCGTTTTGGCAAAAAAAAGGATGTTTTCTCCCCCATCCCAGCAAAGCAGCAGCTGCCAGAATCTGGGAAGCCTGCAAGCAACTCCAGAGAGGCCTTTCAAGCAAGGAAGATGCCACGGATGAGCTGGGTGGACGGGCGATGATGAGGTCCCACATATTTGAATGGGAGAGGGAGGGGAGAGTTACTGGGCCAGCCCCTTGCAGACCCTTTCTTTTCGCTCAAAGGGAAGAAGAGAAGAGAAGAGAAGAGAAGAGAAGAGAAGAGAAGAGAAGAGAAGAGAAGAGAAGAGAAGAGAGAATGGAAGGGGAGGGGAGGGGAGAGGAGAGGAGAGGAGAGGAGAGGAGAGGAGAGGAGAGGAGAGGAAGAAGAGAAGGGGAAGGGAAGGGAAGGGAAGGGAAGGGAAGAGAGGAGAGGAGAGGAGAGGAGAGGAGAGGAGAGGAGAGGAAGAAGGGAAAGGAAGGGAAGAGAGGAGAGGAGAGGAGAGAAGAGAAGATAAAGGAGAGGAAGAAGGGAAGAGAAAAGAAGACAAGAGAAGACAAGAGAAAAGAAGAGAAGACAAGAGAAAGCAAATACCTCTTTGTGTGCCACCAAGCTCAGAGAGAGCCAAGGACCCCACAGTCCTCCTCTTCCTCCTCCTCTTCTTCTCCACAAACCCCCCTCTCTCTCCTAGCACTGATGATGTAAC
>NW_015389721.1:5320-10320 GCF_001527695.2 Protobothrops mucrosquamatus | reverse complement strand
TCTCCGCACACTCACACAACTGCTTCACGGGGGGGGGGGGGAGGAAAAGCAATTTGGGTAAGTGACAGCTGCTTCTAAGGAGTTGAAGAATGATGAGTTAGTTCAGAGATCAAGACCGCGTTTGTAAAGATGAGATGTTTCTTAGTCATAAAGCAAATTTCGGAGATGCCATCGAAGAGGAAAAGGCAGGAGACAAGAGGCAAAGTGGGTGGCAGGAGACATGAAGGTAATCCTTGACTTACAACCGTTCGTTTAGTGACCGTTCGCTGCAAAAAAAAATGACTTAGGACCATCACAAAGGAGCTTTTCCACGAGGAAACTGGACTTTCTTGTTGTTTTTTTATTTAAAAAAAACCCAAATAAGTCCAGTTGCCGCGTGGAAAAGCACCTTTGGGATAATAACCGTGACTTGCGTGGCTGAGAATCTTGACTTACGACCAGTTTTCACACACTGACGACCGTTGCAGCACGCCCAGGGTCACGTGATCAAAATTTGGATGCTTGGCAACTGGCATGGACGTATGACGGTTGCGGTGTCCCCGGGGGGGGGGTCATGTGATCTGCGGCCTTCTGACAAGTAAAGTCAAGAGGGAAGCCGGATTCCTTTATAATAGCCGTGTTACTAGCTTAACAGGTGTGGCAAGACAGGTCGTAAAATGGGGCAAAACTCACTGAAGGACGGTTGTGCTTAGCAATGGAAAGTTTGGGTGTTGAGGGCTACCTTTATTCCACAAATAATTCCTGGCTACTCATAGGGGGAGTTAGTTGACCACAAACCACAAGGTAGCCCTTTAGATACCACGTTGTGCAGGCCTGGGGAACGAAGGCCCCTTTATGACTCGTGGACTTCAACTCCCAGAATTCCTGAGGCAGCATGGCTGCCTCAGGAATTCTAGGAGTTGAAGTCCACGAGTCATAAAGGGGCCTTCGTTCCCCAGCCCTGCTGCCTCAGGAATTCTGGGAGTTGAAGTCCACAAGTCATGAAGGGGCCATAGTTCCCCCATGCTGGCTGAGGAATTCTGGGAGTTGAAGTCCACAAGTCATGAAGGGGCCATAGTTCCCCCACGCTGGCTGAGGAATTCTGGGAGTTGAAGTCCACAAGTCATGAAGGGGCCATAGTTCCCCCATGCTGGCTGAGGAATTCTGGGAGTTGAAGTCCACGAGTCATGAAGGGGCCGTCGTTCCCCAGCCCTGACGTAGTAGGATCTCCCTCAACCAAATATGTTCCAGTTGTGTTGGAACTCACAACCTGACAATTCTGAGCTCAAAGTCTATGGCCCATATTCTCTTGCAACCTCATGGAGGGACGGGTCTCCTGCTGTTTTCAGGTCGGGAGGTTAAGCCCACCATTTTCATCCTTTTATTCCTCACAAGGAATCCAGCAAAATGACAACTGGGTGCCCACCCACAGCCGAAGTAGACGCAGCTTGCAGATTTTATTAAGAGAGAAAGCACCAATGGAGGGCCTGGATAATGATCCAGGATGCCAGAAGGATCCTCCAGATGGAAATTAAGTCCTCCAAAGATAGAATCTGTCATGGGAGGGAAATTCTAACTGGCCACAGTAGGAATCGTTCTCCCCACACAAACAGAGACTCATCGGAGTGACGAAAGAGATAAATTTCCACTTTCTCACCTGCTGTGTTCCCAATAATTGGTTCTCCCAAGAGGCTGCAGTCTGCATTTAAAAAAAACAAACACCAAAGGCGACTAATTTCAAACCCTGATCTGAGGTCAAGCTTTTGAGGAACCTCAAGTTCCTGTCTGGTTCCTGGTCTGCTAAATGGGTCCGCAACTCCCGATGAGATATGTGAATAGGTCACCGTGCCAACATCCTGTTAATTTGGAACCCATTCACACAACACCTGGTTATATACCAGGCCAGTTAAATAGTAAGGCCAGACATGCATCAGCCTGGGGGCTGGGCTGGTGTTCAAGTCCACCACAGGGGACTGCAACAGGGGTGTCCATCAAAGACAAGGGCCACCCAGATTTCTAGACTCTCCACATGCCACAAAGCACTGTGAGCCTGTGTACAACCCAGACAGAAATAAGCAAAGATGTGTTTCTGGCTTTAAAAGGTGCTTTGGTGAATAGGTTGACCCCTATTCTCAATAGGTTGACAACAAGCTTAAAAGATTCCTAAGACCAAAACTCACTACTCAGGGCAAGGAAATGCTGAGCTTAATGGACATACTAAAGACTGAGTAGATCTCCTTTAAGGAGGTGACTTGGGAAAAAGTGCAAAGAGCAACTAAGATGATTAAAGGCCTGGAGACTAAAACATATGAAGAACGACTGCAGGATTTGGGCATGACTACTCTAGCAGCCTTCCAGTATTTGAGGGGCTGCCCCAAAGAAGAGGGAGTCCATCTATTCTTCAAAGCACCAGAAGGCAAAACAAGAAACAACGGATGCAAACTAATCAAGGAGAGAACCAATCTGGAATTAAGGAGAAATTTCCTGACAGTGAGCACAATTAATCAATGGAAAGACTTGCCTTCAGAAGTGCTTCATCACTTGAGGTTTTTAAGAAGAGATTGGACAGTCACTTGTCTCAAATTGTCTAAACGAGTAGACCAGCGAAACGCAGTGGATGTAGGATACCTAGATTTCAGTAAGGCATTTGACAAAGTAGACCACAACCTACTCCTCGGTAAGCTAGAAAGAGGTGGAATAGACAACATCACCACCAGATGGATCTGTAGCTGGCTGATAAACCATACTCAATGAGTAGCCCTCAACGGCACCACATCCACATGGAGAGAAGTAACCAGTGGGATACCACAAGGATCCGTCTTAGGCCCAGTACTCTTCAATATCTTCATCAATGACTTAGAGGAGGGAATTGAAGGAGAACTCATCAAATTTGCAGATGACACCAAACTGGCAGGAGTAGCCAACACCCCAGAAGACAAACTCAGGATCCAAAAAGATCTTGACCAACTTGAACAATGGGCCCTATCCAACAAAATGAGTTTCAATATGGAGAAAAACAAAGTCTTACATTTAGGCAGGAAAAATCAAAGGTACGTGTACAGATTGGGTGAGACCTGGCTCAAAAACAGCAACTGGGAGAGGGACCTTGGAGTCCTAGTAGACGATCACTTGACCATGAGCCAGCAGTGTGCAGTAGTAGCCAAAACTAATACAATCCTGGGTTGTATAAACAGAGGCATAGAATCAAGATCACGCAAAGTGTTAGTACCCCTTTATAAAACCCTAGTAAAACCACACCTGGAATACCGCAGCCAATTTTGGTCACCATATCCCAAAAAAAGATGTTGAGACACTGGAAAAAAAAGTCAGAGAAGGACCTTCCTTGGTGCAGATGCCTTCAAGTGATGTGACAACACTTGGGACTTTCTGGAAAACATGAAACAGACCCGCCGTCTCTGCCCACAGCCTGCAGTTCAATCCGGGGGGGGGGGGCCCTCAAGATTGACTCAGCCTTCCATCCTTCTGAGGCCGTTAAAATGAGGACCCAGATTGTTAGGGGCAATGTGCAAATAATGCTTACGTTATAAACCACCCAAAGAGTGCTATGGGGCGGTATAATGAGCCTAAATGCTAAATTCCCAGAAGATGCTAAGAGAAGACAGGCAACCCAGGGTCCCGGGGGGGGGAGCAGGGGGGGCTCCCAAGAGACTGTGGAAGCCAAGAAGGAAATATCTCCAAGCGACAGGTTTCATGCCCCTGTAATCTCATTAGTTCCATTTGGGAAATTAAAATCAAGCTTCTTGATTCCTTGGCTCTGACGCATGCTTGGCAAAGGATCTGCACGCCCAACGTGCCTTTACTTAGGAGAAGATACAGGCAGATCTTCCAGGCCAGATCTCTTTAAGATCTCTTCGCCCTCACACACCCCCACACCCCCAATTTCATTAGCACAGTAGCTTTCCATTCCCATCACAATTTCCAACTCTCTCTCGTCCCGCCCACAGCCTGAATGTCTGGACGTTCTGTGACATCACAACATCACAGACCCAGAGTGGGCCCACCAACTGCCAATTTCCCCACCGTAGCCAGGATAACAGGGGGCAGAGACCCTCCATAGCTTTGGGGTGACTGGGTGGGCCTCAAAGGTATCTGTACAACCAGGAATATCACAGGCAATCTCACAACACGGCAGCCACGGGTGTGCTCATCCACGCACAGAATGGTGACTAGCCCAGGGTCATGTCAGCACACAAATTTAATAAATAAGCCAACAAATAAATACAATAGCAAACTGATCTGTTAAGAGAAAAAGGAGTGAGGGTAAAGGAAGACACTGCCGTAGAATTGGGATTCAGAAATCAGAATCAGAATAGAGCTGGGAGGGACCTTGGAGGTCATCTAAATCCAACCCCCGGCTCCAGCAGGAGACCCTCTACCATTTCAGACAGGTGGCTGTCCAGTCTCTTCTTATCGGCCTCACAGAATAAACCCGATAGGAATCATGACCAGATAATTCTACTTTATTGCAAAAGCTACACTGAAGGAATCCTGCAGGTCTGAAAGGACAATTCTCCCGCCGTCTCTTTTACAGCCTGTGAAACTAAGGAAGGTTCCTTCTAAGCTTCTTGCCCGCCCGTTATGCAGCTGGGGGCTACACTGTCTCTTATCTGACCATTTCCTAAAGCTACCTTAGCACAAACTTGTAAGTCTGAAAGTACGAATCTCCCGCGGTCTCTTTTACAGCTGGAGAAACTGGGGAGGGTCCCTTCTGAGTTCCTTTGCCCACCCACTATGCAGCTGGAGGCTACACGATCTCTTATCTCTGTGTTCTTTTCCTTTGTACCTCAAGGCCTTTCCTGCATCGCATTACAACACCCCGCGTAGTCGCCTAAATAAAGTTGTAACAAATTCGGAAAAAATGCACACAGGCATGCAAGCAAATGAGACCAGCCCTCTATACCACACACACACACACACACAGAGAGAGAGAGAGACAGAGGGAGGAAGGGAGGGAGAGGGGGAGAGAGGGGGGAGAGAGGGGGGGAGAAAAAGAGAGAGGG
>NW_015389721.1:0-5061 GCF_001527695.2 Protobothrops mucrosquamatus | reverse complement strand
AGGACGGTCCCCTCCCCTGCAACTTACCTTTCCACTGTCTCTGGGCGGGGGGACAGGCTTCCAAGCAAAACCCTGAGTTGTAGCCACCTGACATTTTCATAAAAGCGTCCTGGGGGGCTGCGAGGCATTTTTGCAAATAAGAGGAGGCTAGGATGATGGGCTGTGTTTTGCAACACGCCAGCTTCCCACTGAACTCAAGGCGGACCACAAGAAAGCCTCGTTTTGAAAAGCCAGCGAGCCGAGGAGAGGCCCAGGAACGGGCCCTCAAACACAGGGACCCCCCCCCAAATCTACATCTCTCCTGCAGGCCCAAGGCAGAAACGCTGGGGCAGGAGAAGCTAAAGCGGGGTTACACCAAGAGGAGACCTCTTTTTTAAAAACCAGGATCCAGCAGAAACCTTTCTTACTCGGTCTTCTGGCTCACGTGCTGCCCAAAGTGTATTTCCTGAATGCTTTTCTTGATCTCCGTCCAACCCAAAATGGCACGAGTGGTCAACCCAACCCTTGGACCAGCCAGGAACCTTTCAGAAAAAGAGCTGAGTTATCAAGCGCAGGATTCGAAGATGGACGAGGCTGCAGGAGGCAACTTCTCGTCTGTTCTGCACACCCCCAACCTTAATAATAATAATAATAATAATAATAATAATAATAATAATAATAATAATAATAATAATAATAATAATAATAATAATAATAAAGTTTGAAGGGACCTTGGAGGTCATCTAGTCCAACCCCCTGCTCAGGCAGGAAACCCTATACCATTTCAGACAAATTGCTGTCCAGTTTCTTCTTAAAAAGTTCCAGTGTTGGAGCATTTACCACTTCTGGAGGCAGGTTGTTCCACTGGTTAATTGTTCTCACTGTCAGGAAATTCCTCTTTAGTTCCAGGTTGCTTCTCTCCTTGATTAGTTTCCATCCGTTGCTTCAGGGGCTTTGGAGAATAAGTGGACCCCCCTCCTCTTTGGGGCAGCCCCTGAGATATTGAAACATGGCTATCATGTCCCCCCTCGTCCTTCTCTTCGTTAAACCCAATTCCAGCAACCGTTCCTTATACACCAAGTTATACACCGCAGAATTAAACTACTTCCTTCCTGACTTCCTACAAGCAGCCCAGGAGAAGGTCTAGTAGGACATTGGCCCAAGGCTCCTCCGGAGGATGGGGGTTATTTGTTGGCTTGATGATGGCTTAAAGAGTGTTATGTGAGCTCTGCCTGTTTATTCAGTATATTGTGCTAAGACAGAAAATCTGCTAATTCAATAGTTGAATGTTTCTCCTCCCCCACCACAAGTTCTCCTCCTCCACCACCAGGTTAGGATGCAGCATGTCAGGCTAACTCTGCCGACTGCCAGCAGTGCAATCCTGACCATCCAACCTTGATCCTGAAGGCTCAAGGTCGACTCGGTTGTCCTCCCTTCCTCCCTCCTTCATCTCCTCTCTTCTCCTCTCCTCTCCTCTCCCTCCCTCCCTCCCTCCCTCCCTCCCTTCCTTGAGACATAGTAGTATTCCAGCATTTGAGGGGCTGCCACAAAAAAGAGGAAGGGGTCAAACTATTCTCCAAAGCACCAGAGGGAAGGATGAGAAACAATGGTTGGAAACTCATCAAGGAGAGAAGCAACCTGGAATTAAGGAGATACTTCCTGAGGGTGAGAACAATTAACCAGTGGAACGACTTGCCACCAGAAGTTGTGGGTGCTCCGTCACTGGAAGTTTTTACAAAGAGACTAGACAGTTGTCTGGAATGGTATAGGTTCTTCTGCTCGAGCAGGGGGCTGGACTAGAAGACCTCCAAGGTCCCTTCCAGCTCTGTTCTATTCCTTCCTTCCTTCCTTCCTTCCTTCCCACTGCCAGCAGTTCGACCCTGACCGGCTCAAAGTTGATGGTCTTCCATCCTTCCAAGGTCAGTAAAATGAGGACCCAGATTGTTGGGGGCAAATAATGCTGACTCTGTAAACCACTTAGAGGGGGCTGTAAAAGCACTGCGAATTGGTGTAAAAGCCTAAATGCTATTGTTTTCCTGGTCCTTCTCCACCACTCCTCCTCTTCCTCCCTCTCCCTTCTTCCTCCTTTCCATTGCCACCATTGCTCTTTGCCTTTCTCCTTGTCCTTCTCTACCACCATCCCCCCCCCCCTTTCTAAAATAACGCCACTTTGTTCTGGAAAAACTGTGGAAGAGGTGAGCCGTGGTATTTTTGAGGTGGGGGGGGTGGAGTAGGTAGACGAAGAGGGAAGAAAAAAGAGGAAGTATTAAATGGTGAAATAAGAGAAATTTGGGTTATTAAATTTAAGATATTTGGAAATTACTAGAAAATAAGAATATTACATTGTATTATTAGCCAGCTGATGTAAGATCCTGGGATGAATTGTGATAAAGGGAATTGGGCTCATTTAAAACTTGGAAACTATATCTATTAAATGTTAAATTTAAATATTAACAGGAAACTAAAAATTGGGAAAAACTTACTAGGACATTGATCGTCTAAAAGGATTGACTGTTAAAATGACTAAGATACGTATAAACTAAAAACTATTGATAAATGTAAGAAAGTTATCTTTATTAAATCGATAGAATAAGAATTGTATTAATTTAAATGTGAGACAGTAGATACCAAGGGGAAAAGAGAGAGGAAATATTGAATGTAACAGTTTGTGATCTGTTATTGAATTATGAATCAACCCAGCCGCTGCGTTGCTTTTCAAATATTTAAATGTAAAACTGGAAAATCAATAACATTTTATAAAAAAGAAAAAAAAGAAAAGTGTCAAGAGGAAGAGGAAGCCTGCCCAGTCCACACACACCCGCTTCTTAATAATAATAATAAAGTTGGAAGGGACCTTGGAGATCATCTAGTCCAACCCCCTGCTCAGGCAGGAAACCCTATACCATTTCGGACAAATGGCTGTCCAGTCTCTTCTTAAAAACTTCCAGTGTTGGAGCATTCACCGCTTCTGGAGGCAGGTGGTTCCACAGGTTAATTGTTCTAACTGCCAGGAAGTTTCTCCTTAGTTCTAGGTTGCTTCTCTCCTTGATGAGTTTCTATCCGTTGCTTCTTGTCCTTCCTTCAGGCGCTTTGGAGAAGAGCTTGACTCCCTCTTCTTTGGGGCAGCCCCTGTGATATTGGAATACGGCTATCATGTCCCCCCTTGTCCTTCTCTTCGTTAAACTGGACATACCCAATTCCAGCCACCGTTCTTCATGTGTTTTAGCCTCCAGTCCCTTAATCATCTTTGTTGCTCTTCTCTGCACTCTTTCTAGAGTCTCAACATCCTTTTTTTACATCGCGGTGACCAAAACTGGATGCCGTATTCCAAATGTGGCCTTACCAAGGCCTTGTAAAGTGGTATTAATACTTATAGGCATGTAAGCTTCTCCGCGAGCATTTTTGCCTTCCTGTTCAAAATGGGATGCCAGCCTCACCCCTCCAGCCCCCTTCCAGAGGAATTCTGGGAAACTGCTGCTTCCACGCACACACCCCCCAACTATTTTACAAAATCCGGTGCAGGGGATGGCGAAGAACTGGCTGAAAAAACGTATCCCCTAATAAGGTGTTCCCTTCACTCAAGCCTAGATCGTTGTGTTTGTGTTTGGGGAGGAGTCTGCTTTTGCGAGAGCTAAAGAGTGGGTGGGTTTCAACACAATAACCTTGAGAAGTTGGAGATAGTATAAAAGGGAGGCTGGGAGGTGCCCACCCCCGAGTTAAGGGGTCCAATGCATGGCTGTGGCTTACCTTACAGGTCAGGTGTAAGAGTTACACCATAAAGACTGCAGAGAAGAGCAACAAAGATGATTAGGGGGCTGGAGATTAAAACATATGAAGAACTGTTGTGGCGATTGGGTAGTTTAATTTAAAAAAGGACTCGAGGGGGGGATATGAGACCGGTTGCGTCTTTCAATATTTGAGGGGCTGCCCCAAAGAAAAAGGGGGGGTCAACTTATTTTCCAAAGCATCTGAACGCAGGACAAGAAACAACGGTTGGAAACTGACCAAAGAGAGAAGCAACCTGGAACTAAGGAGAAATTTCCTAATAGTGAGAACGATCAACCAGTGGAATGGAAGTTGCCTCCAGAAGTTGTGGGTGATCCATCACTGGAGGCTTTTAAGAAGAGACCAGACAGTCACTTGTCTGAAATCATATTGGTTCTCCTGCTTAAGCAGGGGGTTGGACTAGAAGACCTCTGAGGTCCCTTCAAACTCTTATTTATTCTATGTTCTAAATCACGGTGAAGTTGGAAGAGGCAACAAGATAATCTATTCCAGGGGTTCTCAACCTTGGCGACTTTAAGACCCCTGGACTTCAATTCCCAGAATTCCTCAAGGGGTTCTCAACCTTCGCCAACTTTAAGACCCCTGGACTTCAATTCCCAGAATTCCTCAAGGACCTGAAGTTCCCAGGTCTTAAATATGCCAAGGTTGGGAAATTCTAATCTATTCCAGCCACCTGCAACATGCATTAAATTGCATTAAGTCCAAAGAGCTCTTAGTAACTGCTGAATCGAAGCCAGCTGTTCGTCGTGATAAGAGGGCTGCAGTGCCATCCAGGGCCACCTCCAGCCCCCGAATCCTTGACCCCAACCAGGCACAGGGTGGGGGGGGTTTTCCTGCTGGGGTCCAAAGATCTGCTTGATCCCGAATCTTCTCACCCAAAAGACATCTGGAAATGCTGGGAGCAGACAAAGCTTTTCACGTCTCCGGAAAGAGACAGGACCCCCCCCCCCCGACTTCCCACTGGCTTTGTTTGTCAGCAAGGTCACAAACAGTGAGAACAATTAACCAGTGGAACTACCTGCCTCCAGAAGTTGTGAAAGCTCCAACGCTGGAAGTTTTTAAGAAGAGGCTGGACAGCCGTTTGTCTGAAATGGTGCAGGGCAGCGGTTCCCAACCTTTTCTATACCCCACACCCCTAGACCGTCTGATATATTCTCGCACCCCTTGCAAAAGTTTGAAATAACGACAACGAATTATGCATATACACTATGATTTTGAAGATTTTGCACCCCCTGGAATATAATCTCACACCCCCAGGGGTTTATTTATTTATTTATTAAATTTATATACCGCCCT
>NW_015389720.1:45303-53578 GCF_001527695.2 Protobothrops mucrosquamatus | reverse complement strand
TAATGAAGATCCTCAGCACCAAAGCTGAAGATACGAAAAAGAAGACAGCTACAGTGGCCAAAGTGATTCCCAAAGGTTCTTCATAAGACAAGAAAGTTATGTATTTTTCAATGCAAAGATTGTGAGCTTCATTTGGATATTGATCTTCTGGACATTGGAAACAGTCAACTGCATCTGCAAAAGAAAACATTAAAGGACTGTTTATTGATCAGTGTTTAAGAGCTGCATGTGGCCTAGTCTATAAGATGCTCGCCTCCCACTTGGGTTGTTGACAATTCAATAGCAGCAGATGTTTCTTTTAGGGTGTAAAGAAAAAATATCTCCTGCCAACTCCACATGGTGTCAGGAAAGGCATCCAGCCAGTAAATGCTCAGTTCCATCCAGTTGACCTGACTCTAGTCTCAATTATGGGATTACAGTCATAATAAGGAAGTTATTTATAACTCAGAGTTGAAATGAGGAAACTTTGGTGCTATCTGAGATCAGCTGTTGTCTTGTAGACATTTCATAATCAAACTTGGTAACATCTTCAGTGATAGTCAACATCATTACTGTTGAACTGATGATGTTACCTAGTTTGGTAATGAAATGTCTGCAAGAAAACCACCAAGTTCAGAGAGCACCAAGGACTCCTCAAAGAAAACATTGTGGCCCATAGAAGCTATGAAAGCAACTCCATTTATTTCTAATTAATTATGTCCATTTTATTTGTATTACAGTATTACAAATTAAGAATGGGACAATCCACATGCAGAAAGGTACCCTGTATATGTTTGTTCAAATAGACACCAAGAGTGTTGTTTGTATCAATCTCAGTGTCATGTTGGAGGATGGAAGGATCGTGCAACAGAAAAGTTTATAATAGGTCAGAGTTTCCGAGGTTATTTTCCAGAGAAAGGGTGTGATACTTTTTTTGAGCTCATCTGGTTGGACATTTTACTTAATGACTGATGTATTTTATAGAAAATGAGTCAAAATCTATCACTCTTCTCTTAATAAGTGACTTCTCTACATTTAAAAAGAGATAATCTATTTTTGGAGAAATTTCTTTTAATTCAAAAGCTTTTTCATTTTGAATATTCTTCACACTCAGGTGTCAAATGTTTAAGCAAGAGTTTCAGTTATTTATAAGGGTTAAAGATCCATGAAGATTGTAATTCATTATCAGACCAGCAGAAGGACCAATATTTATCTTTCATATCTATTTATGTGCCTGCTTCTCTCCGCAAGGACAAGCTCATTTTCTTGTTTCTTTATACATCATATTCAATTCACAACCACAAACCAGTCAGTCAAACAGTCCAAATCCTGACCATGACTCAGAAACATCTGGACTAGTAATATCCACAGCAATTTAAAGGTCAGTGTTCTGACACACGAGCACAATTCAAAGTGCACTGAAGATGTCTCCCCAAATAGAGATGAATCATTTGCAGTCAAATTGCCAAGGTTGGAGATCGAACTAACAGCTCAACTACCAACCTCAGCTACTAATATTCAAATGCATTTCATCTAATACCGAGGTTACCTTGCTTCAATGAGGCCAATCCTCCAAATTCTGAATAATTGATTACAATTGAGAACAATACAATGCAGAGTAAACACAGATAGGTATACAATATTGCTGGTGACAATTAATAAGTCTTTTTGTTAAGCACATCTTACCTAATCTGTTTGAAATTTTCCCCTTTGCACAAGGAAGACAATCATAGCAGCAAAAAAGCTTCTCATCTATTTTTTTCTTGAGATAGCCTGGATAACAATTTTCATTGCATACAGAAAGTGGTAATGCCTATTCAGAAATGAAACCAGGAGAGAGTTCAATAGTTGTACTTTATACACTCAAATTTCACTGTTTTATGACATTCTGACAAATCTGTATAGCTTTTGGAAAATTCTATATATGGGATTCAATTCAAGGTATTATTAGATAGGCACAGTTAATGAATGCCACCATAATAATGTGACATTATCTATATGTCCTCATGGAACCATGTATTTCCTATGTACTCCTATGTATTTCCTATGTATTCCCCATGTATTTCCATGTTTTCACAAAACCTTGGAGGTTTCCTGAAGTCTTAATTGTTCAAACTGGACTCCCCTCAAATTCCATTTTGGTCAATCTGATCAGTAAATATCTATGAGGATTCTCAATCATCCAGGTCATGGTTGTCTCCAAGGTGCTTTTCAAAAGGCAACCAACTTTATTGGCTTTTTTCCTTGAAAATGTTTGAGAAACATTAAATTCCTTGAGAGCTGAACAAGCTTCTCGGATGAGAAGCAAAACATTTTCAAGAAAAAAAAATCCAGTTGCCTTTGAAAAGCACCTTTGAGTTGAATCTGATTGGTAATTTATCCCACACTTTGTAGGTGAAATTAAACTTTGGAATTATCTGCATTTTCATTGAGTCCAGTCCTTTCTGCCAAATAGGTCCTGAAAATAAATACTGCAGAGAATTTACTCATGGGATACAGAGTTCCAATTGCATCTAGTCAGTCTTGTAGAAATTATGAAATAGAGGATGTTTTAATGGTGACAAATTTGCAGGTTAAATTTAGAAAACTAAAGAAAATAGTTGGGATTTTAAAATATGTCTTAGACAATGTGCCGTTAGAATATAATAAAATTATAAGGTAACAATGGACAGGAATAGGATATTTCAACCAGTACAGTATCTCAGCTTTTACAACTCAAAGATGGTTTCCTATGTAGGACAACCTGAGAATGATAGCTGGTAATTGGTACATTCAGGAAAGCCCATAGATTTCTGGAAAGACAAGTTTAGTAACCGAAGCCCTGTGTAATCTGATCTCTGCTCTTTCATCATATTTTATTGCCTTAATTTTATTACTAATGAGTCACTCAAATGATAAAAGTGATTTTTGAATATGGTAGGGGGAGGATTTTAGACAACCTGAAATATCAGTAGGAAATACCTGGTTGAACATGGTCGGCCAGATGATGTTTTCTTCAGAAATCATGAAAGACTCTTCTGGGGAAGTCAGTGGATCTATCTTTCCAACTTTGACTTTAAGGAAAGTTTTGTTTGGGAATGTGATCCAGTTGATGATATCAAATCCAGTTCCCAATTCCCCCTTTTTATTAAAGAAAACTGTTTCCCCAACACTGTTGTTAAATAAGACTGTTCTCAGGTAAGGATGGAGCTAAACGGAGGCAAATCAAACACAAATGTTTGTGTTTGAATTATGTTGATTCTTTAGCTTTGTGTTTTAACTGTGCATGGTGTCCAGTGTTCAATAAATAAATGCAATTGATCTTGAGAAATAAATATCCACACTAAATAGTACACAACTACCATTTAGAAGTTGCTAATACTACTGTGCAAGTGAACCATAATATTAATAAACATATTATCACCAAGTAAAATGGTTTGACAAAATTTCAAAGTGAATTATGAAGCTTCATTTAGTCAAATGTTTTGAAATGGATCTTTTTTACATAGTTTCTACATACTTTTGTCATGAAACATAAACCATGAATTTGTGTAAACTATGTGGATACTGAACCTGAAATGTACATGTTTTGTTGTCATAAAAATCACCTGATGGCATCAGAGAGGCTTGATCAATGTGTCATTGGGATTTCTTTTATTATTACCTGCCATGTTTCTTCTTTGATAATCATCAGGCTTCCATGGTCCGCCCTTGCTCTGTGTTTGTATTTGGATGAAAGCATGGCTTTCAAGGCATGTGCCACAGCATAGATTGCATTATAAATGCTGTAACTCTGCCCAGTCATGGTGGTCTCAAACACAGAATTAGGAAGACTGTCCAATTTCTCCTCTCCAGTGCACAGCACTCCAGCATCGTCATCTAACTTATCTTTAAAGAAAAAACATTCAAATGCCTGCTCCCAGAACAATCTTGTTAAATGATCTTCTTCTTCTGAAGAAGAAGGGCTTCTCATCTGCAAGAATGGTTTGAACCCAGTCACCTCCTTGGAAGAAACTGCAAAAGATATGGCACCATGAATAAAGTCCAAAGGGAGTATTTTTTGAAAAGGGACTGATGTGAACTCCATCTGGGCAGGCATGATCCAGACTTTGTCTTTTCTCTTTACTGGTATATCCTCATATTCTGAAAGATAGGGAAATATTCTGAAAATGCCAATGACGTGGTTTTCACAGTAGAGGATCACAACATTGGCAGTGCTGTTCATGACAACCTTGTACATCTCAATAAAATCTTTAAATACATATTCAATGTCATTAGAAAAAGTTTCTTTGGGCAACTCTTCCACGAAGTGAAAGCAAATACCTTTCTGGACAAACAGTGTAAGGGCATTCCGTACAAACCTCTGTCCACTCTCATCAGGTTGGGAAATCAGCCCTATCCATACCCACTTTAAATGCAACAGCAGCTGAAGAATCCCCTTAGTCTGAAGCTCCTCATTTGGGAAAAAACGATGAAAGAAAACTGTGTGTTCGCTATTATCTTTCATTGGAGCAGATCCATAGAGAAGCTAGGGAAAAATAATTTTAAATAGTTGGGTATTAGCATCTATGATTCAGACTGTGTTCCTCACAAGCTTCAAGAAAAATATAATCTAGAAAGAAACCAGGTTTTCCTTTAATTTAATATTTGAATGCCATAGATTTGACAATCTATTGATTCAGTAATCCCTGAACTTTAACAGGATAACAGAATAAAACAGTTGGAAGGGATCTTGGAGGTTTTCTAGTCCAACCCTCTTTAAAACAGAAATGGAAAATACAAAGCTCCTTATGATAATCTTATGACATCGCCTCAGTTGCAAACAGATTACTGAAACATGCTGTATGTAGAGCTTTCTTGGAAGAAAGCTTGGAGAGTAGAGGTGCTATGAATGAAGCTGCTAGGTTACTAGGCAAGTAAGTTTTAGATTTTGGCAATCACACAACCAACTGACCTCACTGGCACATAAGACATTTATAAGCTAAGGAAAACAGGATAAGAAAATTCTGCTGATGATGTTACGTTCAGAAACTAAATTGAAACAAGCTTGAAGAGGAAACCACTGCCCACCTACCTCACTGATAGAGTGACTCTGGAATGTGTACATTTAAAACAAAAACCTCTAAAAACTGTATATGTTCATAAAGGTTGCAATTTGCTTCTTTCTATATTAATCAACAACTCCGATCCCATTTTTCTATAGATGGTCACCTCTGTAGAAAACACTACAATAAAACCAACATCCTATCTCTGTAAAACTCCTCTGGCTTTCTTCTTTCACCATCTTAACACCTCCATGTGACTCTGCAATAATAATCAAATCAACCAAATCCATAGCTTGTCATACCCAATGTATGACAAAATCTCTTTTATATAATGGAAAGAAACGTTTTCTAAGTATAAATTCAAACAAAGAGATCTTGTATAGGTTAAATTGAACATCAGTATAGATATAGCGTACATTCATTCATTTGTATTACATACCTTCATTTTTTAAATTATTTGAATTACCATGAATAACATTTATAGACAGGAAGCAGGGAAGGAGGGAGGTTGTGAGGGGGGAGGGAAGGAAGGAAGGAAGGAAGGAAGGAAGGAAGGAAGGAAGGAAGGAAGACTAGTGTGCAGTACAAAGAGCAAGAGAACTATTACTCAATCAGGTCCATGAATTCTTAATACTTTTACTAAAGCATGGTAGGAAAATGGATGCATGACAATATATTGACATTTCTCTTAAGTGTATTTGTAAATATGTCAAAGAATCATTGTATATTAATTGTTCAGATGATTCAGATTGAGAAATAAAGCAAGTAAAGTGTGAAAAAATATCCATCACATCTGCAAACAAATAGTTTGGATTGCCATTTTAATTCCACATCACAAAATATAATACTCAAGGAAAGAAATTATTATTTGTTGTTTTCTAAACATAGCTTTATAAAAGTAAAAAAAAGGTGAGTTCATTCAGGGGTTCAAGATTATTGTAACTTACAATAACATAACTATTAGTATTCATGATTTTGTTTTCTAGTCTAGACAATCTATCAGAGCTGACATTCATCATAGATTCAGATTGAAGAATAAATCAAGTAAAGTACCTAAAATTATCTATCTCTTCTGCAAACACATGGTATGTTGTTCATCATTGTATGGATTGCCACTTTAATTCCAAACCACAAAAAAGTAATAAAAAGAAAAGTTGTTTTATTTGTTGTATTTTTTTAAATATTACTTTGTAAAAGAAATAATGGGAGGTAGTTTAAGACTTGAAAGACTCTTATTGTAACCTTACAATAAAAGAATTATTAATATGTGTGATTTTGGTTTCTTACCCTGGACAATCTGGAAGGGATGACATTAACCTTGCAAGTAGGAAAACACTTTCCCTTCCCCTGCCTTAACTTTCCAGAGAATTGGGGAGGAGTCGGTGTTAATCCTGAGATGCTTTCTCAAAGAACACTTCTGGTTTAGTCTCAAATTTCTTTTATCAGACTTTTTTAAAAATAGGACTGCAGTTCTTCCTCCTGTTTTCAAGGTTATTCTTACAGTGTATACTTAGTCCAAGAAAAAAAAATCTCACCTGGGGCATCTTGTAGACATTCAAGATGTTTGCCATGAAGGGACAGATGTAAGAGTTAGGTCCTGCAATAACAGATACTGCCCAGTCCTTGGCATCACACTTATAGTTTGGGATGAATCTGCCATGTGTTGAGAGAAGCTCCATTGAAGCCAAGTAAGTCAATCCCGCCGTGTAATAACTGTTAGAGATGTCAATACCCAAGCTCATATTGGATAATATATGCTTATTTTCATTTATCTCCTTTACAGCAAAAACCAAGGCCAGGATATGTTGGTAGTTCTGCAGGAAAAATCTGCAATGAAAGATATATTGTGTGGATCTAGACAGGATGTTCTGATTCTTTTAATTCATCATAAACAATTTTTACTAGAAACAGATAAATTGCTTGAAGAAAAATGATCATATTAAAACCCATATGTAATTCTTATATATATAGATTTAGCCTTATATTTTTATCTTCTTCTTGGGTATGTTTTATGGTGGATATAGGCATGAAAAGTGTGTTTGGAGTAAACTTAAGGACAAATGTTATATATTATGTTTCTTCTGGGATAATGATAGATCTTATCCCAATAAAAGTCACTGATGTTTCATTAGGGCAGAGAGGCTCTAAGTCTGTGTTCCATGCATGCTCAACAGCTATTTGGAAAATAATTCAAAGCATGCAACTGTTCCCTAATATTAAGTGAAAGAATTAAATGATTAACATGGATTTAGCTACAAATAGTACAGCACCTTGATAGTACATCACTAACGATTCATTTAACCATAAAAAAACAAGAACATTTCAATATGGAATTTGAATAAAAACATCAGGGGGAGAGTTGTCATAAGTGTGTTTCTGTATTTATTTGCCAGGGCAACCTATTAGAGAAAGATATATGGTTTAAGATATGCTATAGTTAAGAAGAGAAAATCTTTACATGAGCTCATCAACCAGTTCTTCAGATGGGTGCCTTGTGAAACCAACTGGATCCAATATCATGTAGAACTGAGATAGTATCCCAGCCATTATGAAATCTCCTGGCAGAAAATACTTGTGCTTAATAAAGGGAAGTTTCCCCACAGAACATACTTTAGTGCGCAGAATAAGGCATGTAGCTCCTGACAGTAACATTGACAACATTGCCATCACTACCATGGAAAATTCCATCTTCTTCAAGAAAATACTTTTCACTACATATGAACCAGTTCTATCTGTAAGAATGAAACATAAGGGGGGAAAACTCTCACTTATTAGAATAAATATTCTTTCTAAGAAAAAAGGTTGTTACATCTCTGACATTCTGATCCCACAATTAACAGACCCTTTCAATCTTGAGCTATTCTTTGGTGCTGTGCCTGAGAATTCATGAAAGAGTTGAGAAAAAACGCACATTAATAAGATTCTTTGGGTAATTATAGGGGAAATCAGTGAATGTTTGGTGAAGCTCCTTAGAGAACTGTGGAGAAAGTAGAATGATGATATGTATGGGATAGGAAAAAAAAGAGCTCATAACTGAAAACTGTAAAAGAGATAGAGAAAAATAATGAAAGCTTGATAAAGCATGATTTTTTTTCCAAAGAGCTAAAAAGAAATTGACCCACAATGTTATAGTATCCTGCCCACCTTTAATTTATCTTTTTGATAGGTCTTTAGGCACTTTGATTATTGTATTTGTAATGTAATTAAATCATGACATTTCTTTTTAACCTTTCTAATCGAAGTAGACCTGTGAACTGTGCAGAGTCCTTTGA
>NW_015389720.1:42962-44824 GCF_001527695.2 Protobothrops mucrosquamatus | reverse complement strand
GAGGACCATATTTTTCAATACTGTTTTTATTGCAAAGTAAAAATATAGCTTGGTTCTTTTCACTCATTTTAAATGATTTGTTACTCCATATCCTCAAAGTCACATGGTGTGAACCATATTTTTTTTTCTGGCTTGATGAGTGACATGAGCCACCACCAATCAATTTATCCACCATTGATATTATATAGCCCTGCAATAAATCTCTTTACCAATCCTATATGGGAAATGAAAAAAATAATAATTTACCAGTAATAGGACCCCTTCCTAATTAATTGTGAAATTTGATTGCTGCTACAAATGTTGCTCCTTTTATCATATATAAAAACATAATCTTAATCAGTTTCTATGTAGTAAAGAAATAATGGTCACTTGAAATTATTTATTTTTACTTTGTCCTTTACCAGTACTTCTTTCACCACATGGACAAATAAATTGAAGAATATGTTAATATACAAATACTAAAATAAGAAATTCACTTATTTATAAAATTTAAATCCTTCCTTCCTTCCTTCTTTTCTTCCTTCCTTCCTCTAAGACCCATCAAATACATATTTCTAGCAAATAAGAGCCATAGTATGCCACTTTTTTGAACTGATGAAACCTCTTACTGAGAACATCACAAAGTCAGTGCCAAAGGCAGCATCTGTTTGCCAATCACCACTGTCTGGAATGTGAATCAGAGAAAGAAGACAAACAAGCAAAAAACATTGCTACCCACAATGATCCTCTGAGTTTATATAGAAGGGTAGAATGTTTGTTGTTTTTGAAAGCCACTTGGATCTAAAGAGGAGGTGGCTGTGTTCATAGTCCTAAGGACCGATCCATTTTCTCAGGCTCAATAGATTCAAACTATTCCCAGATATTGAAGCCAGACTGCTCCACAGGCATTGGCCTCCTGGATCTGTGAACAAATTACAGTAACTTTGTCTGATAGATGCTAATATAATCAAGAGATGCATGCAGCAACTCAACAAGTGACAACTCTGAGCTACAATTCTCTCCATTTATGTCCTGATATTTAAATATTCTGCAATATCAATACATATTTAATTGTTCATGGATTGTCTCGTTTAATATCGACTCTTTAAAAGACCAATTGAAGTTATGATGTTATTGAAGGAGCAGTACTTCTTAGAGATCCTCATAGTTGTGCTCATTGCGGTTCCATGATCACAAAATTAAAATTAAAATCTTGCTAAGAAAACAGGAAGACATGTCCAGGCAGTCATCTGGAGTCAACAGATTTTCAACCAACATCTAAAAATGGAGATCATTACACGAGCATAGAGGCAGTATACAAAAAATAATAATTATAAACTCTTGATTCAGGAAATGTTATAGTGAAAATGGACCAATTTTTGTTATGTCTGATTGGTTGTGAATATTGGAGAATGCAATAGTTTATATTTCATCTGGATTCCTATTTTTAGGTCCAGAAAAGAAAGTAAAAAAAATCAAAAATCAAAGGATGGTAATAGGAAGATAAATGCAACATCATTGCCTTATGCTTAATGTCTCTGAAATATCTATCCTATTAGTTATATTAAGTATTACTGAGGGTCCAGAAAGACTAGGTGGAGAGGATTACTTCCATAAAACCAAAGTTCATCTATTAGCATGTCCAATGGATGAACTTCACCTTTACCATCCATGCATCCATGCACCTAGACTGCTCTGACAGTGAATCTCCACTATTTACACAATAACCTCCCCTCCAAAAGAAAGTTTGAAACTACTATCAAATTCCAATAAGGACTTAGCTTGTTAAGAGCTCTAAATTGGATTTTGGTAACTATCATCTTATACTTAAGCCTCCTTCAAAGCATTACCCATGATCCATGAAGACCCAAGACTATAACAAA
>NW_015389720.1:28812-40389 GCF_001527695.2 Protobothrops mucrosquamatus | reverse complement strand
AGCCTAGCACTGTGTTGGCCTTTTTGGCAGCTGCAGCACACTGCTGGCTCATATTTAGGTGATTGTCCACTAGGACTCCGAGGTCCCTCTCACAGTTACTACTATTGAGCAAGGTGCCACCTATGCTGTACTTGTGCAATTGGTTTTTCTTGCCTAAATGTAGAACCTTGCTTTTTTCACCATTGAATTTCATTTTGTTTGATAGTGCCCAGTGTTCAAGTCTGTCCAGATCCTTCTGTATCTTAAGCCTGTCTTCTGGAGTGTTGGCTATTCCTGTCAGCTTGGTGTCGTCTGCAAATTTGATGAGTTCCCCATCTATCCCCTCATCCAAATCGTTGATGAAGATGTTGAAGAGCACTGGGCCCAGAACAGAGCCTTGGGGCACCCCACTACACACTTCCCTCCATGTAGATGTGGTTCCATTAAGGACCACTCGCTGAGTACGGCCAGTCAGCCAGCTACGGATCCATCTGGTGGTGATGCTGTCTACCCCACATTTTTCTATCTTCTATCACTTTTCTTCTTAATAAGTGACTTCAATACATTTAAAAAGAGATAATCTATTTTTGGAGAAATTTCTCTTAATTCAAAAGCTTTTTCATTTTGAATATTCTTCACACTCAGGTGACAAATGTTTAAGCAAGAATTCCAGTTATTTATAAGGGTTAAAGATCCATGAAGATTGTAATTCATTATCAGACCAGCAGAAGGACCAATATTTATGTTTCATATCTATTTATGTGCCTGCTTCTCTCCAGCAAGGACAAGCTCATTTTCTTGCTTCTTTATACATCATATTCAATTCACAACCACAAACCAGTCAGTCAAACAGTCCGAATCCTGACCATGACTCAGAAACATCTGGACAAGTAATATCCACACCAATTTAAAGGTCAGTGTTCTGACACACGAGCACAATTCAAAGTGCACTGAAGATGTCTCCCCAAATAGAGATGAATCGTTTGCAGTCAAATTGCCAAGGTTGGAGATCGAACTAAGCTTAACTACCAACCTGAGCTACTAATATTCAAATGCATTTCATCTAATACCGAGGTTACCTTGCTTCAATGAGGCCAATCCTCCAAATTCTGAATAATTGATTACAATTGAGAACAATACCATGCAGAGTAAACACAGATAGGTATACAATATTGCTGGTGACAATTAATAAGTCTTCTCATTACGCATGTCTTACCTAATCTGTTTGAAATTTTCCCCTTTGCACAAGGAAGACAATCATAGCAGCAAAAGAGCTTCTCATCTATTTTTTTCTTGAGGTAGCCTGGATAACAATTTTCATTGCATACAGAAAGTGGTAATGCCTATTCAGAAATGAAACCAGGAGAGAGTTCAATAGTTGTACTTTGTACACTCATATTTCACTGTTTTATGATATTCTGACAAATCTGCATAGCTTTTGGAAAATTCTATATATAGGATTCAATTCAAGGTATTATTAGATAGGCACATTTAATGAATGCCACCATAATACTGTGACATTGTCTATATGTCCTCATGGAACCATGTATTTCCTATGTATTCCTATGTATTTCCTATGTATTTCCCATGTATTTCCATGTTTTCACACAACCTTAGAATTTTCATGAAGGCTTAATTGTTCAAACTGGACTCCCCTCAAATTCCATTTTGGTCAATCTGATCGGTAAATATCTATGAGGATTCTCAATCATCCAGGTCATGGTTGTCTCAAAGGTGCTTTTCAAAAGGCAATCAATTTCTTGGTTTTTTTCCTTGAAAATGTTTAAGAAACATTCAATTCCTTAAGAACTGAAGAATCTTCTCGGATGAGAAGGAAAAAAATTTCAAGAAAAAAAAAGTCCAGTTCCCTTTGAAAAGCACCTTTGAGTTGAATCTGATTGGTAATTGATCCCACACTTTGTAGTGAAATTAAACTTTGGAATTATCTGCATTTTCATTGAGTCCAGTCCTTTCTGCCAAATAGGTCCTGAAAATAAATACTGCAGAGAATTTACTCATGAGATACTGAGTTCCAATTGCATCTAGTCAGTCTTGTAGAAATTATGAAATAGACTATGTTTTAATGGTGACAAATTTGCAGGTTAAATTTAGAAAACTAAAGAAAATAGTTGGGATTTTAAAATATGTCTGAGATAATGTCCCGTTAGAATATAATAAAATTATAAGGTAGCAATGGACAGGAATAAGATATTTCAAAAAGTACAGTATCTCAGAATATCGCTTGTTTATTACTAAATAATTTTCAGCTTTTATAATTCAAAGATGGTTCCCTATGTAGGACAACCTTAAAATGACAGCTGGTGATTGTGTACATTCAGGAATGCCCATAGATTTCTGGAAAGACAAGTTTAATAACGGAACACCTGTGTAATCTGTTCTCTGCTCTTTCATTTTTCATCATATTTTATTGTCTTAATTTTATTACTAATGAGTCACTCAAATGATAAAAGTGATTTTTGAATATGGTAAGGGGGAGGATTTAAGACAACCCGAAACATCAGTAGGAAATACCTGGTTGAACATGGTCGGCCAGATTATGTTTTCTTCAGAAATCATGAAAGACTCTTCTGGGGAAGTCAGTGGATCTATCTTTCCAACTTTGACTTTAAGAAAAGTTTTGTTTGGGAATGTGATCCAGTTGATGATATCAAATCCAGTTCCCAATTCCCCCTTTTTATTAAAGAAAACTGTTTCCCCAACAGTGTTGTTAAATAAGACTGTTCTCAGGTAAGGATGGAGCTAAATGGAAGCAAATCAAACACAAATGTTTGTGTTTGAATTATGTTGATTCTTTAGCTTTGTGTTTTAACTGTCCAGTGTAATGTGTGTGAGATGGGGGGCCATATAAATTCAATAAATAAATGCAATTGATCTGGAGAAATAAATACACACACCAATTGTACACAACTACCATTTAGAAGTTCCTAATATTATTGTGCAAGTGAACCATAATATTAATAAACATATTATCTCCAAGTAAAATGGTTTGACAAAATTTCAAACTGAATTATGAAGCTGTGATTTAATCAAATTTTTTGAATTGGATCTTTTTTACATAGTTCCTCCACACTGCTGTCATGAAACATAAACCATGAAGTTGTGTAAACTATGTGGATACTGAACCTGAAATGTACATGTTTTGCAGTCATAAAATCACCTGATGGCATCAGAGAGGCTTGATCAATTTGTCATTGTGATTTCTTTTATTATTACCTGCCATGTTGCTTCCTTGATAATCATCAGCCTTCCGTGGTCCGCCCTTGCTCTGTGTTTGTATTTGGATGAAAACATGGCTTTCAAGGCATGTGCCACAGCATAGATTGCATTATAAATGCTGTAACTCTGCCCAGTCATGGTGGTCTCAAACACAGAATTAGGAAGAGACTCCAACTTCTCCTCTCCAGTGCACAGCACTCCAGCATCGTCATCTAACTTATCTTTAAAGAAAAAACATTCAAATGCCTGCTCCCAGAACAATCTTGTTAAATGATCTTCTTCTTCTGAAGTAGGGCTTCTCATCTGCAAGAATGGTTTGAACCCAGTCACCTCCTTGGAAGAAACTGCAAAAGATATGGCACCATGAATAAAGTCCAAAGGCCGTATATTTTGAAAAGGGACTGATGTGAACTCCATCTGGGCTGGTATGATCCAAACTTTGTCTTTTCTCTTTACTGGTATATCCTCATATTCTGAAAGATAGGGAAATATTCTGAAAACGCCAATGACATGGTTTTCACAGTAGAGGATTACAACATTGGCAGTGCTGTTCATGACAACCTTGTACATCTCAATAAAATCATTAAGTACGCCATCAATGTGATTAGAAAAAGTTTCTTTGGGCAACTCTTTCATGAAGGCAAAGCAAATACCTTTCTGGGCAAACAGTGTAAGGGCATTCCGTACAAACCTCTGTCCACTTTCATCACGTTGGGAAATCAGCCCTATCCATACCCACTTTAAATGCAACAGCAGCTGAAGAATCCCCTTAGTCTGAAGCTCCTCATTTGGGAAAAAACGATGAAAGAAAACTGTGTGTTCGCTATTATCTTTCATTGGAGCAGATCCATACAGAAGCTAGGGAAAAATGATTTAAAATAGTTGCGTATTAGAGTCAATGATTCAGACTTTGTTTCTCACAAAGTTCAAGAAAAATATAATCTAGAAAGAAACCAGTTTTTCCTTTAATTTAATATTTGAATTCCAGAGATTTGACAATCTATTGATTCAGGAATTCCTGAACTTTAACAGGAATACAGAATAACAGAGTTGGAAGGGATCTTGGAGGTTTTCTAGTCCAACCCTCTGCTTAGGCAGGAAGCCCATCCATTCTAGACAAGTGACTATCCAGTCTCTTCTTAAAATATTCCAGGGATGGAGCACCTGCAACTTCTGGAAGCAAGTCATTCCACTGATTAATTGTTCTGTCAGGAAATTTCTCCTTCATTCTAGGTTGGTTCGCTCCTGGATTACTTTCTATCTATTACTTCTCATCCTGCCTTCATATGCTTTGGAGAATAGGTTGACCCCCTCTTCATTGTGGCAGCACCTTAGATATTGGAAAACTGCTATCAAGTCAGCCTTAGTCTTTTTCTTTCATACCCAATTCCTGCAACCGTTCTTTTTATGTTTTAACCTCCAGTCCCCTAATCATTCTCTGCACTCTTTCTAGATTTATTTTAATTCACATTTTGCTAATATATCTTCTTCTTACTGTCCAAGATAAGATGATATGATATGATATGACATTATGTGATTTGTTTTATTTTGCTCAGATTGTCCATTTTTATGCAAAATTCAAATCAGAAAAGATCATAGAATAGAATCCTTTATTAGCCACGTCTGACTGGACACACAAGGAATTTTTCTCCGGTGGATAAGCTCTCAGGGTTCATACAAGCAACAAGCAATAAATCTTGTTGATAATCATAAAATGCAATCATTATAAATCATAAGATACAACACTGAATTATAGTCGTAGGATGCTAAATAATCAATCAACATAAATGAAAAGAAATACAAACAACAAAGTTATAGTCATAAAAAGCTAAGGAAATAGGTAATAGAAAAAATGAGAAGGATAATAGTAATATAGCTCTATAGGTGGTTTGACATTATCAAACCTAATAAAAAGTTAATCAAGCACGGATATTAAACATTATGAAAAAAAGGCATTTATTCATAAGTCATTCTTACTTGTGGCATCTTGTATATATTCAGAATATTTGGCATAAATGGACAGATGTTTGCATTAGGTCCTGCTATAACAGATATTGTCTTCTCCTGGGTATCACACTTATAATTAGGGATGAATTTGCCCTGTGTGGACAGTAGCTCCAGTGAAGCAAAATAGGTCCATTTTGCCATTAAATTGCTGTTAGTGATGCGAATGCCCATAGTCATGTTGAATAAGAGCTGAGGGTTTTCATTAATCTCGTTTACAGCAAACATCAAAGCCAGGGTGTGTTGGTAGTTCTGAAGAAAAAACCTGCAATGAGAATTATGCATGCATAAAATTTTAGCATGAAAACCAATATGATCTTTTTGTAGCATCTGGAACTGAGTTTTCTAATTTCGAATATATTTTAAAACAACCTAAAGCATGAAATATATATTTTCTATGAGGAAGAACAATCATCTTTCACTAGAGAATGGATGAATTACCAAATGGAATATTCATGACTGGTATTACATTTTGCTTGTGTTATTAGACCTATTTCTAGTCCTACTTTCTACATCTTCTTTCTTCACTTTTTCCTGTAAATATGTAATTGTAAAGCCACTGCACAATTTGCCAGGATCACAACTGCAGAAAGCAGATATGCAATCGGGGGGGGGGGGGGATGTGGCTACTTTAAGCAGGTTCCAGAAATAATTTATCCTCTGCACAGTCTAAAGGACCTTCTAAGACTTGAAACCAAAATGCACACAGAGCTATATTTTCTTTAATATCCATGAAAAGGAATTCAAAACCAAAACACTGATTTTTCATTAATTGCAAAGAGTGATCAGGAATGCATTATTGGGAATTCATTCTACAGTATATAAATTAAAAAGTGAACCATAGACTTTCATCATTTCTAGAATTAAAAGGAATTAGTTTAGTCACTTAACATTATAGGTTTTGCTTTATGTTTGTTTAAGACAGGAAGTGCATATGGGCATCTAAATACACACAAGAAGGTTGGATCAATCAACAAGAAATACTGAATATTATTGGTATTAATGATATTGGTGATACTATACTATAATGCACTTATATATGATAACTATTACTGTAATGCAATTGGAAGGTAGGATTTCCATCAGTTGGACATTCCCTCTTTAAATATAGTTAAACATTCAAGTCATGATAGTAAAGAAAGGTATCTGTTTTATTATATGTTACGCTTAAGAGCAGTATACATGAGGTCATCAACTAGTTCTTCAGATGGATGCCTTCTAAAATCCACTGCATCAGAAATCATGTAGAACTGAGAAATAATGCCAGCAATGATGAGATCTCCTTTATGATAATAATTATGCTTAAGAAGATTAGGCTTGCCCACCACACAGCTAGCAGTAGCAGGAATATGGCATACCACATCTGGCAGTAATATCATCAGTGACATGAACAGTAACATATTTTACAAGAAAGCTGAATTTCCTTCTGACAAAATATAAGCCTCATTGAAGTCCAATAGCTTCTTTTACTTGCTTGATTTGAACTTAGAATGTGGAGTTTGAAGAAGTGGATTATTACAGCTCTGTCTGTTTCATCCCATCCATGAATGGACAAGAAACGTTATTTGCTCCCTTCAATCGTATTTCATTGTTATGCTATGTTCCCTGAAGCTCCATAGAGATTTCAGAAGGAATTTAATTAATAAAGTGGGGTTTTTAGTAATTATAGGAGAGATAACCGTGATTCCTTCCAGAGACACTGAATAGAAAATAACTTTTTTTTTTTAAATAGCAAGAGAATCTTATGTCTGTAATCTCCCCAGAAATGTTTGTAAATACTATTGAAACTTAATTCCCAGTTGATCCCAGCTTAGAAATTGAGGAAAGAAAGATTTTGTAATCAGTGAGGTCCATTTTTTCAACACTTTTTAAAATGCAGAATAAAAAGAATGGCTTATTTCCTTATATTCATTTACTGCATATAATTATTAATTCATAATCAAAAGGTGCATGCCACAAGTTAGGAAGTTTCGTGAGAACACTGAGCGGCAATTGCATCCATTTATCTCTTGACATTTTAACAACTACAATATCAATAAATATTTAATTGTTTATAGGTTGTCTCATTTAATGTCCACTATCCAAATGATCACTTGAAATTATGATGATGCTGAATAAGGAGTACCTCTGACAGGTCATTGTTGTTGCACTCATTGTCATATCTCCATGGTCATACAATCACAATTCGGGTGTTTGGAAATTAAATCACAATTATCGATTTATCAAATTTTAAAACCACCCATCTCCCTAACTGAGGGATTCCTGGTGGTATACAAATAAAATATTGAAAATTTAAAAACAATATATAAAAGTGGCAAGCAATATTAAAAATTAATTAAAAGATGGGGAAAAGGCTTTCGGGACACTACCTACCTCCACAGCTGAATGCTTCTGTATACACCCTAAGCTAGGCCACTGAGCTATGTTTTCATGCCTTTTTAGAAGGCCAGGACAGTGGGGGGACTCACCTCACTTATGGGGGGAGAGTGTTCCACAAGGCAGAGGCAACAGCAGAGAAGGCTCTCTTCCTGAGCCCCGCTAGTCAGAATACAGAATAAGACCCATGTTGGCACAATGGTTAGAATGCAGTATTGCAGGCTAATTCTGCCAACTGCCAGGAGTTCAATCCTGACCTGCTCAAGGTTGACTCAGCCTTCTATCCTTCTGAGTTTGGTAAAATGGGGACCCAGATTGTTGGGGGAAATATGCTGATGTTTGTAAATCACTCAGACAGTACTGTAAAGCACTATGGAGTGATGTATATGTCTAAGTGCTATTGCTATTTGACTGATGAGGTCTGCAATATACTTTCACTGCCTGACCTGGTGGGGCAGGCAATATAGTGGGCTAAAAACATGGTTCCATAGTAACCTGACCCTATGCCTGTCCCATGTCAATTCAAACATGCAATATGCCATGGTCATATGACTGGTATTTGTAACCTTCACTTCCCAAAGTCAATGGGGAAGGCAGCAGGGGGTTACAAATGGCAATCACATGAACAAAGGATCCTGTGACTGCACAGAATCTCTGTAACATTGGCAACTGGGACTTCCAGAACTGCTGTGACATGACATTGAGCAGGTCACTTAGCAAAAAAGGTTCTGCCCAATTATCATCAGTGAGCAAAGATTACTCGCATTTTCTTTCCCAAACCCATATTTGAACAGATGGAAATCAGGGTGAAAAAGTATTATGGGGCTTTTTTACAATCTTCTGGCAATCATTGCAAATCTGCATTCCTATACTTCGATAAAATAGAAAATCCCAGTTAGAAGCAATAATTACATTGATGTCCTAGGGCAGTGATGGCAAAACTTTTAGAGACTGAGCACCCAAAGTGCAACTCCAAAATCATTTATTTATCGCTGGGTGCTGGGTAGGCATGGCCAACTAGGTGGGCATGGCCACGGTGGTCACTGCCGACTGGGTGGGCATGGGCACAGTGGGTGTGACCACCTCAATGATGCTTGTGAGTAGCCAGGTAGGGTGTGGGGAGATCCAAGGGTTCTCTGGCAGGTGGGGCGATGGGCCAGAGGCTTGTCCTGCAGGGTGAGGCGAGGCGAGGCGAGGCAGGGCGGGTGTGCCAATTGCTGCAGGGCAAGGCAAGGTGAGACTGAGGCCGTAACAGCTGCTGCTTGACACCATCAGCCCCCACACACATAGGCCAGCAAGCATCTGGGGGACGAAAGTGTCTGTCAGCAGCCACAGCCTGCTGGCTGTCCTGCATCCTGGCAGCCCCATCAGCGTGGGCGGAGATGGTCCCGGGATGGTTGGAAAAGAGCCCTCACCTGGTCCGGACCCTGTCTACATGGTGGCTGTTACAGGGGCGGCGGCTGCTGCTCCTCCTGCTGCTCTGAGCCTCTTGACTGGCCAACCACACAGGGAAGTAGGAGGAGGCAGCAGTGATCCATGCATCTCCAAGCCCAGCCAGCAGCAGATCTGGAAGCGAAGCTGTGCCAGTCATACCTGTGCTGGTGGAAGAAGCAGTGGGGGAAGGTGAGCTGTGGTGCATGCCCACCCCTCCCCGCTGCCACTCCACATTGTCCTGCATGCATGGCCTGGAGGCGCACATGGGACAATGTGGAGCAGCAGCCGCAAAAGGAGGGCGCAATGTCAGATCCCATCTTCCCCGGCCACCCCCACCCCCACCAGCACAAGGATGGTCAGCACAGCTTCGCTTCTGGATCTGCTGCCTGACACCATCCTCCCCCACCAGCGAGTGCATGGGGGCCTTTCCTGGTTAAAGGCTTCTAATATAAATTTTCCTCCTTACTATGTGTCATATATATATTTGATAAAAGATTGTGTAGATATGATGAAGATGATTAGATTTATTGTACAGATTCCAGATTCAACAAACCCCAGTATGTAATGATACCTGAATTTTATGCTAGAATAGGGGAGAAGTTGAAATGAATAATGAGCAAATTAAAATCTATATTCAGAATTACTTCTTTATTAAACATCCTTTTATCAGGTTTCAAAATAATGTTGTGGCATTTGGGGAAAAAATATGCAGCCTGGTAATCCAGCTGTAAAAACCAAAAAATGGAGAAGATTTCCACAGCCACCATGAATTTCCCCTTGGTGCTCAAATAGGTTGGAACAAATGAAATCCAAACATTACAAAAGACCAACATACTGAAGGTGATAAATATGGTTTCATTAAAGCTGTCAGTTAACTTCCTAGCTAGGAAGGCTATTGAGAAGCTAATAGTAGTCAAGAATCCCAGAAAACTAAGAGTGGTATAAAACATAGTGATATAAAACATAAAAGTTAAGACTTCCAGTTTGATGCTATGATGAGACGGGTGGAAGAAACCGGAGCTGCAGTTTCTTTACCCAATTTCATTCTGTCTGGTGACCCCAGGGGGTCGGAAGATTGCCCTGGAGAGACAATGAAGAAGAAGGGAAGCTTTGAGAGTCTGGACCAGACTGCAATCGGTCCAAATGAACCGAAGAACTGCTTCAAACAGACTGAAGAAAGGCTGCCTCTAGGCACAGGCAGTCCAAGTCATTGTCAGCTGGGAAAAAACCGAGGAGCTACAGCAAGCCACTGAACAGCTGAGTGCTGACAACGTGCTGAAAACTGGGTGAGATTGTTTTATTCGTCTTCCTTATGTACTTGGAAATAGAGATCCCCTGATTGGAAAAAAAAATCCAAAACAAAGACCCCGGAATAATCAGGAAAGAAGGAGTTAAAAATGGTGAGAAATTTCAAGTAGGGGAAGGAAATAAAGGAATACAAAAGAACTGCATCTGGAAAAAGAAAACATGATGACAATTTCTACAAATACTCAGTTAGCAGGATTGAGAGTTAATTATTGGGAATTATTTATTTATTTTTTAAAAAATATATGGCCACCCACTCATTCTCAGTGACTCTGGGCAGCTAACAAACAATAAAAAGCCCAATATAAAGGAATAAAAAACAGTAATCCACATCTCCTTGGCAACAAAATACAATCTAATGAGCCATTTGATGGGCTCCATCCCACTCTGGGTTCCCCAGATCAGTTGGTGGAATCAGGTCTTTAGGGCTTTGCAAAAGAGTGTCAAAGTGGGGGCAATCCAATTTCTGTGGGGATGATGTTCCAGAGGGAGAGAGTTACCACAGAGAAGATCCTTCTTCTCGGTCCTGTCAGATGTACCTCTTTAGGAGATGGATTCATTTATAACTAATTAACTAATGCTTGTTTATATTTAGTGTCTTTTTGTAAAAATGCCAGATCTTCTGAAAGTTACTTATTGCTTTGTTGTTAAAAACTATCTTATTATAAAATCTAATAACAATCTTTTATCATTCACATATTTTCTGAACATAACGAAAAACAAAAATGGCTTAATTTTTGAAGGAGGGAGAAAATGTGTATTTCATGGTATTTTATTTTAGGAATTAAGCTCATAAAATCAGAAAATGGATCCCAGTTTTATCCTTTTCCTCTTTTACACACACATACCAACACAAGATCTGTCACCTTACAAACATAATTCAGTTTTTTTTAATAAGTTTGTCCTTTCTGTTTAAATCAGGTCTCAGAAGAATAATATAGCATTTTGGGAAAAAGATACAGCCAAGCAACCCCATTGCTGAAGCCAGAATAGAGAAGATCTCCACCACCACCATGTACTTTCCCTTGGTGCTCAGATAGGTAGGAACAAATGTTACCCAAACGCTGCAAAACACCAGCATGCTGAAGGTAATGAATTTGGCTTCATTGAAGCTATCAGGTAACTTCCTAGCTAGGAAGGCTACCGTGAAACTGATAGCAGTTAAGAACCCCATAAAGCCCAGAACAGTATAAAACATGATGGCTGATCCTTCATTACATTCTAGTACAATTTCTTCAGCCA
>NW_015389720.1:18004-28162 GCF_001527695.2 Protobothrops mucrosquamatus | reverse complement strand
ACCGTGAAACTGATAGCAGTTAAGAACCCCATAAAGCCCAGAACAGTATAAAACATGATGGCTGATCCTTCATTACATTCTAGTACAATTTCTTCAGCCATGGAGTGTGTGTCTGAATCTGGAAATGGGGGAGAAATTGCCAGCCATGCAACACAAATTGTGACTTGTATCAGAGAGCAAGAAAGGACAATGGAGTTGGCAAGCCTTTTCCCCACCCATTTCTTTATTTGGGATCCTGGTTTGGTGGCCATGAAAGCAAGAACCACTATGGTTGTTTTACCCAAAATACAAGAAATGGCTACAGAGAAGATGATGCCAAATGCAGTTTGTCGCATGAGACATTTGACTTGATCAGGTTGTCCAATGAAAAGAAAACTGCAGAGGAAAGATAGTTGGAGAGCAATGAGAAGAGTACAGGTGAGATTCCTGTTGTTGGCTTTGACTATGGGGGTTTCCCACTCTTTAATGAAGATCCTCAGCACCAAGGCTGAAGTTATAAAAAAGAAGACAGCTACAGTGGCCAAAGTGATTCCCAAAGGTTCTTCATAAGACAAGAAAGTTATATGTTTTTCAATGCAAAGATTGTGAGCTTCATTTGGATATTGATTTTCTGGACATTGGAAACAGTCAACTGCATCTGCAAAAGAAAACATTAATGGACTATTTATTGATCAGAGTTTAAGAACTGCATCGTGGTCTAGTGGTTAAGATGCTCGCCTCCCACTTGGGAGGTTGAGAACTCAATAGCGGCAGATGTTTCTCTTAGGGTGCAAAGAAAAAATATCTGCTGCCAACTCCACATGGTGTCAGGAAAGGCATCCAGCCAGTAAATGCTCAGTTCCAGTTGTTTTCTTGCAGACATTTCATAATCAAACTTGGTAACATCATCAGTGCTAGTCAATATCATTAATGTTGGACTGATGATGTTACTGAGTTTGAGTAATGAAATATCTGCAAGAAAACCACCAAGTTCAGAGAGCACAAAGGACTCCTCAAAGAAAACATTGTGGCCCATAGAAGCTATGAAAGTAACTCCATTTATTTCTAGTTAATTATGTCCATTTTATTTCTATTACAGTATTACAAATTAAGAATGGGACCATCCACATGCAGAAAAGTACCCTGTATATGTTTGGTCAAAGAGACATCAAGAGTGTTGTTTGTATCAATCTCAGTGTCAGAAAATATTATAATAGGTCAGAGCTTCCTAGCTGATTTTCCAGAGAAACGGTGTGATACTTCTTTTTGAGCTCATCTGGTTGCACATTTTTGGAGAAATTTCTCTTAATTCAAAAGGTTTTTCATTTTGAATATTCTTCATGCTTAGGTGACAAATGTTTTAGCAAGAATTCCAATTATTTATAAGGGTTAAAGATCCATGAAGATTGTAGTTTATTATCAGACTAGCAGAAGGACCAATATTTATGTTTTATATCTATTTATGTGCCTGCTTCTCTCCAGCGAGGACAAGCTCATTTTCTTGCTTCTTTATACTAACATAGCATCATATTCAATTCACAAAAACAAACCAGTCAGTCAAACAGCCCGAATCCTGACCATGACTTAGAAACATCTGGACAAGTAACATCCACACCAATTTAAAGGTCAGTGCTCTGACACACGAGCACAATTCAAAGCACACTGAAGATGTCTCCACGAATGGAGATGAATCGTTTGCAGCCAAATCGCCAAGGTTGGAAATCAAACTAACAGCTCAACTACCATCCTGAGATACTAATATTCAAATGCATCTCATCTAATACCGAGGTTACCTTGCTTCAATGAGGCCAACACTCCAAATTCTGAATAACTGATTACATTTGAGAACAATACTGTGCAGATTAAACACAGATAGGTATACAATATTGTTGGTGAGAATTAATAAGTCTTCTCATTTGGCATATCTTACCTAATCTATTTGAAATTTTCCCCTTTGCACAAGGAAGACAATCATAGCAGCAAAAAGGCTTCTCATCTATTTTTTTCTTTAGGTAGCCTGGATAACAATTTTCATTGCATACAGAAAGTGGTAATGCCTATTCAGAAATGAAACCAGGACAGAGTTCAATAGTTGTACTTTATACACTCGTATTTCACTGTGTATATGATATTCTGACAAATCTGCATAGCTTTTGTAGAAATTCTATATATGGGATTCAATTCAACGTATTATTAGATAGGCACATTTAATGAATGCCACCATAGTAATGTGACATTGTCTATATGTCCTCATGGAACCATCCATTTCCTATGTATTCCTATGTATTTCCTATGTATTTCCTATGTATTTCCTATGTATTCCTATGTATTTCCTATGTATTTCCCATGTATTTCCATGTTTTCACAAATCCTTAGAGGTTTTCTGAAGGCTTAATTGTTCAAACTGGACTCCCCTCAAATTCCATTTTGGTCAATCTGATCGGTAAATACTGTATCTATGAGGATTCTCAGTCATCCAGGTCATGGTTGTCCCGAAGGTGCTTTTCAAAAGTTAACAAACGTTCTTGGTTTTTTTCCTTGAAAATGTTTGAGAAACATTCAATTCCTTGAGAACTGAAGAAGCTTCTTAGAGGAGAAGGGGAAAAAATTCAAGAAAAAAAAAAGTCCAGTTCCCTTTGAAAAGCACCTTTGAGTTGAATCAGATTAGTAATTTATCCCACACTTTGCAGGTGAAATTAAACTTTGGAATTATCTGCCTTTTCATTGAGTCCAGTCCTTTCTGCCAAATAGGTCCTGAAAAGAAATACTGCAGAGAATTTACTCATGTGATACAGCGTTCCAATTGCATCTAGTCAGTCTTGTAGAAATTATGAAATAGACCATGTTTTAATAGTGACAAATTTGCAGGTTAAATTTAGAAAACTAAAGAAAATAGTTGGGATTTTAAAATATGTCTTAGAAAATGTGCTGTCAGAATATAATAAAATTATAAGGTAACAATGGACAGGAATAAGATATTTCAACCAGTACAGTATCTCAGCATGTCTCTTGTTTATTATTAAATAATTTCCAGCTTTTATAACTCAAAGATGGTTTCCTATGTAGGACAACCTGAAAATGACAGCTGGTAATTGAGTACATTCAGGAATGCCCTGTGTAATCTGATCTCTGCTCTTTCATCATATTTTATAGCCCTAATTTTATTACTAATGAGTCACTCAAATGATAAAAGTGATTTTTAAAAATGGCAGGGAGGAGGATTTTAGACAACCTGAAACATCAGTAGGAAATACCTGGTTGAACATGGTCGGCCAGATTATGTTTTCTTCAGAAATCATGAAAGACTCTTCTGGGGAAGTCAGTGGATCTATCTTTCCAACTTTGACTTTAAGAAAAGTTTTGTTTGGGAATGTGATCCAGTTGATGATATCAAATCCAGTTCCCAATTCCCCCTTTTCATTAAAGAAAACTGTTTCCCCAACACTGTTGTTAAATAAGACTGTTCTCAGGTAAGGATGGAGCTAAATGAAAGCAAATCAAACATAAATGTTTGTGTTTGAATTATGTTGATTCTTTAGCTTTGTGTTTTAACTGCGCATGGTGTCCAATGTTACATGTGTGAGATGGGCGGCCATATAAATTCAATAAATAAATGCAATTGATCTGGAGAAATAAATACCCACACCAATTGTACACAACTACCATTTAGAAGTTCCTATTATTACTGTGCAAGTGAACCATAATATTAATAAACATATTATCTCCAAGTAAAATGGTTTGACAAAATTTCAAAGTGAATTATGAAGCTTGATTTAGTCAAATATTTTGAATTGGACCTTTTTTACATAGTTCCTACATACTGTTGTCATGAAACATGAAACATGATTTGTGTAAACTATGTTGATACTGAACCTGAAATGTACATAAAAAACACCTGATGGCATCAGAGCGGCTTGATCAATATGTCATTGTGATTTCTTTTATTTTTACCTGCCATGTTTCCTCCTTGATAATCATCAGCCTTCCGTGGTCCGCCCTTGCTCTGTGTTTGTATTTGGATGAAAACATGGCTTTCAAGGCATGTGCCACAGCATAGATTGCATTATAAATGCTGTAACTCTGCCCAGTCATGGTGGTCTCAAACACAGAATTAGGAAGACTCTCCAACTTCTCATCTCCAGTGCACAGCACTCCAGCATGCTCATCTAACGTATCTTTAAAGAAAAAACATTCAAATGCCTGCTCCCAGAACAATCTTGTTAAATGATCTTCTTCTTCAGAAGTAGGGCTTCTCCTCTGCAAGAATGGTTTGAACCCAGTCACCTCCTTGGAAGAAACTGCAAAAGATATGGCACCATGAATAAAGTCCAAAGGCAGTATTTTTTGAAAAGGGACTGACATGAACTCCATCTGGCCTGGCATGATCCAAACTTTGTCTTTTCTCTTTACTGGTATATCCTCATATTCTGAAAGATGGGGAAATATTCTGAAAATGCCAATGACGTGGTTTTCACCATAGAGGATCACAACATTGGCAGTGCTGTTCATGACAACCATGTACATGGCGACATAATCATTAAATGCACGTTCAATGTGATTAGAAAAAATTTCTTTGGGCAACTCTTCCATGAAGGCAAAGCAAATACCTTTCTGGACAAACAGTGTAAGGGCATTCCGTACAAAACTCCGTCCACCCTCATCAGGTTGGGAAATCAGCCCTATCCACACCCACTTTAAATGCAACAGCAGCTGAAGAATCCCCTTAGTCTGAAGCTCCTCGTTTGGGAAAAAACGATGAAAGAAAACTGTGTGTTCGTTATTATCGTTTATTGGAGAAGATCCATATAGAATCTAGGGAAAAAAATGATTTAAAATAGTTGGGTATTAGAATCTATGATTCAGACTGTGTTCCTCACAAACGTCAAGAAAAATATAATCTAGAAAGAAACCAGTTTTTTCTTTAATTTAATATTTGAATGCCATAGATTTGACAATCTGTTGATTCAGTAATCCCTGAACCTTAATAGGATAACAGAATAAAACAGTTGGAAGGGACCTTGGAGGTTTTCTAGTCCAACCCCCTGCTTGGGCAGGAAGCCCATCCATCCTAGACAAGTGACTATCCAGTCTCTTATAATATTCCATGGATGGAGCACCCACAACTTCTGTAAGCAAATTGTTCCACTGATTAATTGTTCTGTCAGGAAATTTCTCCTTCATTGTAGGTTGGTTCTCTCCTTGATTACTTTCCATCCATTGCTTCTCGCCCTGCCTTCATATACTATGGAGAATGGTTTGACCCCTTCTTCATTGTGGCAGCCCCTTAGATATTGGAAAACTGCTGTCAAGTCACCCTTAGTCCTTTTCATTAAACTAGACATACCCAATTCCTGCAACCATTCTTTGTATGTTTTAACCTCCAGTTCCCCAATCATTCTCTGCACTCTTTCTAGATTTATTTTAATCCACATTTTGCTAATATATCTTCTTCTTATTTTCCAAGATATGATGATATTATATGATATGACATTATTTGATTCTGTATGAGAGACAGTGGCAAGATTACTTGGAAGTAGAGTCTCCTTGCCCCACCCTTTAGAACAGAAATGGAAAATACAAAGCTCCCTATGATAATCTGATGACATCGTCTCAGTTGCAATCAGATTACTGCAACATGATGTATGTAGAGCTGTCTTGGAAGAAAGCTTGTAGAGTAGAGGTGCTATGAATTTGGCTGCTAGGTTATTAGGTAAGTAAGTTTTAGATTTTGGCAATCACTCAACCAACAGACCTCACTGGCGCATAAGACATTTATAAGCTAAGGAAAACAGGATAAGAAAATTCTGCTGATGATGTTATGTTCAGAAACTAAATTGAAACAAGCTTGAAGAGCAAACCACTGCCCACTTACCTCACTGATAGAGCAACTCTGGAAAGTGTACATTTTTTTAAAAAGCCCTCTAAAAACTTTATATGTTCATAAAAGTTGCAATTTGCTTCTTTATATATTAATCAACAATTCTGATCCCATTGTTCTATAGATGGTCACCTCTGTACAAAACACTAAAATAAAACCAACATCCCATCTCTCTAAAACTCCTCTGGCTTTTTCTCTTAACACCTCCATGTGACTCTGCAATAATAATCAAATCACCCAAATCCATAGCTTGTCATACCCAATGTACCATCATTTTTATCTTTTTTTCTTAAAGACAAAAATATTCTTGATGGCAAAGAAAAAATCTCTTTTATATAATGGAAAGAAAAGTTTTCAAAGTTTGAAGTCCAAAAGGAGATCTTGCATAGGTTAAATTGAACATCAGTATAAATATAGCATATATTCATTCATTTGCATTATATAACTTCATTTCTTAAATTATTTGAATTACCATGAATAACATTTATAGACAGGAAAAAAAACTCACCTGGGGCATCTTGTAGACATTCAAGATGTTTGCCACCAAGGGACAGATGTAAGAGTTAGGTCCAGCAATAACAGATACTGCCCAGTCCTTGGCATCACACTTATAGTTGGGGATGAATCTGCCACGTGTTGAGAGAAGCTCCATTGAAGCCAAGTAAGTCAATCCCGCCATGGAATAACCGTTAGAGATGTCAGTACCCAAGCTCATGTTGGATAATATATGCTTATTTTCATTTATCTCCTTTACAGCAAAAACCAAGGCCAGGATATGTTGGTAGTTCTGCAGGAAAAATCTGCAATGAAAGATATATTGTGTGGATCTAGGCAGGATGTTATGATTCTTTTAATTCATCATAAACAATTTTTACTAGAAACAGATAAATTGCTTGAAGAAAAATGATCATATTAAAACCCATATATAATTCTTATATATATATATTTAGTCTTATATTTTTATCTTCTTCTTGGGTATGTTTTATGGTGGATATATGCATGAAAAGTGTGTTTGGAGTAAACTTGAGGACAAATGTTATATATTATTTTTTTCTGGGATAACGATAGACCTTATCCCAATAAAAGTCACTGATGTTTCATTAGGGCAGAGAGGCTCTATGTCTGTGTTCCATGCATGCTCAGCAGATGTTTGGAAAATAATTCAAAGCATGCAACTGTTCCCTAATATTAAGTGAAAGAATTAAATGAGTAACATAGATTTAGCTACAAATAGTACAGCACCTTAATATTACATCACTAAAGATTCGTTTACTGTAACAGTAAAAAAACAAGAAAATCTCAATATGAAATTTGAATAAAAATACCAGTGGGAGAGTTGTCATAAGTGTGTTTGTGTATTTATTTGCCAGGACAACCTATTAGAGAAAGATATATGGTTTAAGATATGCTATAGTTAAGAAGAGAAAGTCTTTACATGAGCTCATCAACCAGTTCTTCAGATGGGTTCCTTGTGAAACCAACTGGATCCGATATCATGTAGAACTGAGAGAGTATCCCAGCCATTATGAAATCTCCTGGCAGAAAATACTTGTGCTTAATAAAGGGAGGTTTCCCCACAGAACATGCTTTAGTACTCAGAATAAGGCATGTAGCTCCTGACAGTAACATTGACAACATTGCCATCACTACCATGGAAAATTCCATCTTCTTCAAGAAAAAAGTGTTCACTATATAAGAACCAGTTCTATCTGTAAGAATGAAAGATAAAGGGAAAAAACTCTCACTTATTAGAATAAATATTCTTTCTTAGAAGAAAGGTTGTTATATCTCTAACATTCTGATCCCACAATTAACAGACCCTTTCAATCTTGAGCTATTCTTTGGTGCTGTGCCTGAGAATTCCTGAAAGAGTTGGGGAAAAAAACCCACATTAGTAAGATTCTTTGGGTAATTATAGGGGGAATCAGTGAATGTTTGGTGAAGCTCCTTGGAGACTGTGGAGAAAGTAGAATAATGATATGTATGGGCTAGGGGAAAAAAGAGCTCATAACTAAAAAGTGTAAAAGAGATAGAGAAAAATACTGAAAATTCAAATGAGCAAATGCTAGTTCTGTAGCTGTAAACTTTAAATTCTCTGGAACGATACAACTATCTGACTTTGACCTGTTAGGGAGTACATTAAAGCATGATATTTTTTCCAAAGAGCTAAAAAGAAATTGACCCATAATGTTATAGGATCCCGCAAACCTTTATTTATCTTTTTGATAGGTCTTTAAGCACTTTGATTATTGTATTTGTAATGTAATTAAAAGGCCTGGAGTAACCTTGTCCATGGGGTCGTGATGGGTAAGACACGACTTTGCAACTAACAGCAACAATGTAATTAAATCATGACATTTCTTTTTAACCTTTCTAATGGAAGCAGGCCTGTGAGCTGTGCAGTGTCCTTTGAGATGGGAACAGTGTGTAATACCAAGTGAATATTCAAATAATAAAGGAATACCATTGGAAACAACTTTTTATTTGAGCCACATTTACAATGTGAATCAATCTCAAAATAGAATGTTCTAAGTTCTAGGAGGACCATATTTTTCAATACTGTTTTTATTGCAAAGTAAAAATATAGCTTTGCTCTTTTCACTCATTTTAAATGATTTGTTACTCCATATCCTCAAAGTCACATGGGGTGAACCATATTTTTTGTCTGGCTTGATGAGTGACATGAGCTACCACCAATCAATTTATCCACCATTGATATTTTATAGCCTTGCAACAAATCTCTTTATCAATCCTATATGGGAAATGAAAAAAATAATATTCTACCAGTCATAGGACTCCTTCCTCATTAATTGTGAAATTTGATTGCTGCTACAAATGTTGCTCTTTTTATGATATACAGAAACATAACCTGAATCAATTTCTTTGTAGTAAAGAAATAATGGTCACTTAAAATTATTTATTTTTACTTTGTCCTTTACCAGCATTTTTTTGATCACATGGACAAATAAATTGAAGAATATGATAATATACAAATACTAAAATAAGAAATTCATTTATTTATAAAATTTAAATCCTTCCTTCCTTCCTTCCTTCTTCCTTCCTTCCTTCCTACCTACCTACCTTCCTTCCTTCCTTCCTTCCTTCCTTCCTTCCTTCCTTCCTTCCTTCCTTCCTTCCTTCCTTCCTTCCTTCCTTCCTTCCTTCCTTCCTTCCTCTAGGACCCATCAAATACATCTTCCTAGCAAATAACACCCATAGTATGCCACTTTTTTGAACTGATAATACCTCGTACTGAGAATATCACACAGTGAGGGCCAAAGGCAGTATCTCTTTGCCAATCACCACTGTCTGGAATGTAAATCAGAGAAAGAAGGCAAACCAACAAAAAATAGTGCTACCCACACTGATTTTCTGAGTTTATATAGAAGGGTAGAATGTTTGTTGGTTTTGAAAGCCACTTGGATCTAAAGAGGAGGTGATTAAGGACCAATCCATTTTCTGAGGCTCAGTAGATTCAAACTATTACCAGATATTGAAGCCAGACTGCTCCACAGGCATTGGCCTCCTGGATCTGTAAACAAATTACAGCAACTTTGTCTGATAGATGCTAATATAATCAAGAGATGCATGCAGCAACTCTACAAGTGACAACTCTGAGCTACAATTCTCTCCATTTAGCTCTTGATATTTAAATATTCTGCAATATCAATACATATTTAATTGTTTATGGATTGTCTCATTTAATATCCACTCTTTAAAAGACCAATTGAAGTTATGATGTTATTGAACGAGCAGTACTTCTTAGAAATGCTCATAGTTGTGTTCATTGCAGTTCCATGATCACAAAAATAAAATTAAAATCTTGCCAAGAAAACAGGAAGACATGTACAGGCAGTCATCTGGAGTCAACAGATTTTCAATAAACATCTAAAAATGGAGATCATTACACGAGCATAGAGGCAGTATACAAAAAATGAATTACAAACTCTTGATTCTTGGTTATAAACCTAGGCACATTCCAACATTAGATAAATATTTATTTTGTGCATTTTTGCATCTGTCTCAGTTTTCTGAAACTGCAAAGACTAGCAGAAAAAGGAAACACAACAGTGAGGAGAGTTTACAGTATAAGGTTAAGAAACATAATTCAGTTTTTTTTAATAAGTTTGTCCTTTCTGTTTAAATCAGGTCTCAGAAGAATAATATAGCATTTTGGGAAAAAGATACAGCCAAGCAACCCCATTGCTGAAGCCAGAATAGAGAAGATCTCCACCACCACCATGTACTTTCCCTTGGTGCTCAGATAGGTGGGAACAAATGTTACCCAAACGCTGCAAAAC
>NW_015389720.1:13938-15870 GCF_001527695.2 Protobothrops mucrosquamatus | reverse complement strand
AAGGCTTAATTGGTCAATCTGATCGGTAAATATCTATGAGAATTCTCAATCATCTAGGTCATGGTTATCGCAAAGGTGCTTTTCAAAAGGAAACCAACTTTCTTGGTTTTTTCCTTGAAAATGTTTGAGAAACATTCAATTCCTTGAGAACTGAAGAAGCTTCTTGGATGAGAAGGAAAAAATTTTCAAGAAAAAAAAAGTCCAGTTCCCTTTGAAAAGCACCTTTGAGTTGAATCTGATTGGTAATTTATCCCACACTTTGTAGGTGAAATTAAACTTTGGAATTATCTGCATTTTCATTGAGTCCAGTCCTTTCTGCCAAATAGGTCCTGAAAATAAATACTACAGAGAATTTACTCATGGGATACAGAGTTCCAATTGCATCTAGTCAGTCTTGTAGAAATTATGAAATAGAGGATGTTTTAATGGTGACAAATTTGCAGGTTAAATTTAGAAAACTAAAGAAATTAGCTGGGATTTTAAAATAAGTCTTAGATAATGTCCCGTTAGAATATAATAAAATTATAGGGTAGCAATGGACAGGAATAAGATATTTCAACCAATACAGTATTTCAGCATGTCGCTTGTTTATTATTAAATAATTTCCAGTTTTTATAACTCAAAGATGGTTCCCTATGTAGGACACCCTGAAAATGACAGCTGGTAATTGTGTACATTCAGGAATGCCCATAGATTTCTAGAAAGACAAGTTTAGTAACAGAAGCCCTGTGTAATCTGATCTCTGGTCTTTCATCATATTTTATTGCGTTAATTTTATTACTAATGAGTCACTCAAATGATAAAAGTGATTTTTGAATATGGTAGGGGGAGGATTTGAGGAAACCTGAAACATCAGTAGGAAATACCTGGTTGAACATGGTCGGCCAGATGATGTTTTCTTCAGAAATCATGAAAGACTCTTCTTGAGAAGTCAATGGGTCTACCTTTCCAACTTTGACTTTAAGAAATGTTTTGTTTCGGAATGTTATCCAGTTGATGATATCAAATCCAGTTCCCAATTCCCCCTTTTCATTAAAGAAAACTGTTTCCCCAACATTGTTGTTAAATAAGACTGTTCTCAGGTAAGGATGGAGCTAAATGGAAGCAAATCAAGCACAAATGTTTGTGTTTGAATTATATTGATTCTTTAGCTTTGTGTTTTAACTGTGCATGGTGTCCAGTGTTATATGTGTGAGATGGGCAGCCATACAAATTCAATAAATAAATGCAATTGATCTGGAGAAATAAATACCCACACCAATTGTACACAACTACCATTTAGAAGTTCCTAATATTACTGTGCAAGTGAACCATAATATTAATAAACATATTATCACCAAGTAAAATGGTTTGACAAAATTTCAAGTGAATTATGAAGCTTCATTTAGTCAATTTTTTTGAACTGGATCTTTTTTACATAGTTTCTACACACTGTTGTGATTAAACATAAACCATGAATTTGTGTAAACTATGTGGACACTGAACCTGAAATGTACATAAAAAACACCTGATGGCATCAGAGAGGCTTGATCAATTTGTCACTGGGATTTCTTTTATTATTACCTGCCATGTTTCTTCCTTGATAATCATCAGGCTTCCATGGTCCTCCCTTGCTCTGTGTTTATATTTGGATGAAAACATGGCTTTCAAGGCATGTGCCACAGCATAGATTGCATTATAAATGCTGTAACTCTGCCCAGTCATGGTGGTCTCAAACACAGAATTAGGAAGACTCTCCAACTTCTCATCTCCAGTGCACAGCACTCCAGCATGCTCATCTAACGTATCTTTAAAGAAAAAACATTCAAATGCCTGCTCCCAGAACAATCTTGTTAAATGATCTTCTTCTTCTGAAGTAGGGCTTCTCATCTGCAAGAATGGTTTGAACCCAGTCACCTCCTTGGAAGAAACTGCAAAAGATATGGCACCATG
>NW_015389720.1:4722-12154 GCF_001527695.2 Protobothrops mucrosquamatus | reverse complement strand
AATAAAATTTTATATTGAAAAAAAAAAAAAAAAGGAAGGGACCTTGGAGGTTTTCTAGTCCAACCCCCTGCTCGGGCAGGAAGCCCATCCATTCTAGACAACTGACTATCCAGTCTCTTCTTAAAATATTCCAGGGATGGAGCACCCACAACTTCTGTAAGCAAATTGTTCCACTGATTAATTGTTCTGTCAGGAAATTTCTCCTTCATTCTAGGTTGGTTCTCTCCTTGATTACTTTCCATCCATTGCTTCTCGTCCTGCCTTCATATGCTATGGAGAATAGTTTGACCCCTTCTAAGGCAGCCCCTTAGATATTGGAAAACTGCTATAGAGTCACCCTTAGTCCTTTTCATTAAACTAGACATACCCAATTCCTGCAACCGTTGTTTGTATGTTTTAACCTCCAGTTCCCTAATCATTCTCTGCAACATGCTGTATTTAGAGCTGTCTTGGAAGAAAGCTTGGAGAGTACAGGTGGTATGAATTTGGCTGCTAGGTTATTAGGCAAGTAAGTTTTAGATTTTGGCAATCACTCAACCAACAGACCTCACTGGCGCATAAGACATTTATAAGCTAAAGAAAACAGGATAAGAAAATTCTGCTGATGATGTTACGTTCAGAAACTAAATTGAAACAAGCTTGAAGAGCAAACCACTGCCCACTTACCTCACTGATAGAGTGACTCTGGAAAGTGTACATTTTTTTTAAAAGCCCTCTAAAAACTGTATATGTTCATAAAAGTTGCAATTTGCTTCTTTCTATATTAATCAACAACTCCGATCCCATTGTTCTATAGATGGTCACCTCTGTACAAAACACTACAATAAAACTAACATCCCATCTCTCTAAAACCTCTCTGGGTTTTTCTCTTAACACTTCCATGTGACTCTGCAATAATAATCAAATCAACCAAATCTATCGCTTGTCATACCCAATGTACCATCATTTTTATCTTTTTTTTCTTAAAGACAAAACATATTCTTGATGGCAAAGGCAAAATCTCTTTTATATAATGGAAAGAAAAGTTTTCAAAGTTTGAAGTCCAACAAGGAGATCTTGTATAGGTTAAATTGAACATCAGTATAGATATAGCGTACATTCATTCATTTGTTTTACATAACTTCATTTTTTTAATTATTTGAATTACCATGAATAACATTTATAGACAGAAAGGAAGGAAGGAAGGAAGGAAGGAAGGAAGGAAGGAAGGAAGGAAGGAAGGAAGGAAGGAAGGAAGGAAGACCAGTGTGCAGTACAAAGATCAAGATAACTATTACTCAATCAGGTGCATGAATTCTTAATATTTTTACTAAAGCATGGTAGAAAAATGGATGCATGACAATATATTGACATTTCTCTTCAGTGTATTTGTAAATATGTCAAAGAATCATTGTATATTAATTGTTCAGATGATTCAGATTGAGAAATAAAGCAAGTAAAGTATGAAAAAATATCCATCACATCTGCAAAAACATAGTTTGGACTGCTATTTTAATTCCACATCACAATATATATATATAATACTCAAGGAAAGAAATTATTATTTGTTGTTTTCTAAACATGACTTCATAAAATTAAAAAAATGTGAATTCATTCAGGGGTTCAAGATTATTGTAACTTACAATAACATAACTATTAGTATTCATGATTTTGTTTTCTAGTCTAGACAATCTATCTGAGCTGACATTCATCATAGATTCAGATTGAAGAATAAATCAAGTAAAGTACCTAAAATTATCTATCTCTTCTGCAAACACATAGTAAGTTGTTCATCATTGTATAGATTGCCATTTTAATTCCAAACCACAAAAAACTAATAAAAAGAAAAGTTGGTTATTTGTTGTATTTTTGTAAATATTACTTTGTAAAAGAAATAATGGGAGGTAGTTTAACACTTGCAAGACTCTTATTGTAACCTTACAATAAAAGAATTATTAATATGTGTGATTTTGGTTTCCTACCCTGGACAATCTGGAAGGGATGACATTAACCTTGCAAGTAGGAAAACACTTTCCCTTCCTCTGCCTTAACTTTCCAGAGAATTGGGGAGGAGTGGGTGTTAATCCTGAGATGCTTTCTCAAAGAACACTTCTGGTTTAGTCTCAAATTTCTTTTATCAGACTTTTTTTTAAAATAGGACTGCAGTTCTTCCTCCTGTCTTTCAAGGTTATTCTTACAGTGTATACTTATTCCAAGAAAAAAAATCTCACCTGGGGCATCTTGTAGACATTCAAGATGTTTGCCACGAAGGGACAGATGTAAGAGTTAGGTCCTGCAATAACAGATACTGCCCAGTCTTTGGCATCACACTTATAGTTGGGGATGAATCTGCCACGTGTTGAGAGAAGCTCCATTGAAGCCAAGTAAGTCAATCCTGCCATGGGATAACTGTTAGAGATGTCAGTACCCAAGCTCATGTTGGATAATATGTGCTTATTTTCATTTATCTCCTTTACAGCAAAAACCAAGGCCAGGACATGTTGGTAGTTCTGCAGGAAAAATCTGCAATGAAAGATATATTGTGTAGATCTAGGCAGAATTTTTACTAGAAACAAATTGCTTGAAGAAAAATGATCTTATTAAAACCCATATGTAGCCTTATATTTTTATCTTCTTCTTGGGTATGTTTTATGATGGATATAGGCATGAAAAGTGTGTTTGGAGTAAACTTGAGGACAAATATTATATATATTATTTTTTTCTGGGATAATGATAGACCTTATCCCAATAAAAGTCACTGATGTTTTATTAGGGCAGAGAGGCTCTAAGTCTGTGTTTTTGCCACATGTTGAGAGCAAAAACCAAGGCCAGGATATGTTGGTAGTTCTGCAGGAAAAATCTGCAATGAAAGATATATTATGTTTTTTTCTGGGATAATGATAGATCTTATCCCAATAAAAGTCACTGATGTTTCATTATGGCAGAGAGGCTCTAAGTCTGTGTTCCATGCATGCTCAACAGCTGTTTGGAAAATAATTCAAAGCGTGCAACTGTTCCCTAATATTAAGTGAAAGTATTAAATGATTAACATAGATTTAGCTACAAATAGTACAGCACCTTGATAGTACATCATTAACGATTCATTTAACTGTAAGAAAACAAGAAAATCTCAATATGGAATTTGAATAAAAACACCAGTGGGAGAATTGTCATAAGTGTGTTTGTGTATTTATTTGCCAGGGCAACCTATTAGAGAAAGATATATGGTTTAAGATATGCTATAGTTAAGAAGAGAAAGTCTTTACATGAGCTCATCAACCAGTTCTTCAGATGGGTGCCTTGTGAAACCAACTGGATCCGATATCATGGAGAACTGAGCTAATATCCCAGCCATTATGATATCTCCTGGCAGAAAATACTTGTGCTTAATAATGGGAGGTTTCCCCACAGAACATGCTTTAGTACTCAGAATAAGGCATGTGGCTCCTGACAGTAACATTGACAACATTGCCATCTCTACGATGGAAAATTCCATCTTCTTCAAGAAAACACTTTTCACTACATAAGAACCAGTTCTATCTGTAAGAATGAAAGATAACGGGAAAGAACTCTCACTTATTAGAATAAATATTCTTTCTAAGAAAAAAGGTTGTTACATCTCTAAAATTCTGATCCCACAATTAACAGGCCCTTTCAATCTTGAGCTATTCTTTGGTGCTGTGCCTGAGAATTCCTGAAAGAGTTGAGAAAAAAAACACATTAGTAAGATTCTTTGGGTAATTATAGGGGAAATCAGTGAATGTTTGGTGAAGCTCCTCGGAGACTGTGGAGAAAGTAGAATGATGATATGTATGGGCTAGGGAAAAAAAGAGCTCATAACTGAAAACTGTAAAAGAGATAGAGAAAAATACTGAAAATTCAAATGAGCAAATGCTAGTTCTGTAGCTGTAAACTTTAAATTCTCTGGAACAATACAACTATCTGATTTTGACCTGTTAGGGCGTACATTAAAGCATGATTTTTTTCCCCAAAGACCTAAAAAGAAATTGACCCATAATGTTATAGAATCCTGCCCACCTTTATTTATCTTTTTGATAGGTCTTTAAACACTTTGATTATTGTATTTGTAATGTAAAGGCGTGGAGGAACCTTGTCCATGGGGTCTTGATGGGTCGGACACGACTTTGCAACTAACAGCAACAATGTAATTAAATCATGACATTTCTTTTTAAGCTTTCTAATGGAAGCAGGCCTGTGAGCTGTGCACTGTCCTTTGAAATGGGAACAGTGTGTAATACTAAGTGAATATGCAAATAATAAAGGAATACCATTGGAAACAACTTTTTATTTGAGCCACATTTACAATGTGAATCAATCTCAAAATAGAATGTTCTAAGTTTTAAGAGGACCATATTTTTCAATACTGTTTTTATTGCAATGTAAAAATATAGCTTGGTTCTTTTCACTCATTTTAAATGATTTGTAACTCCATATACTCAAAGTCACATGGTGTGAACCATATTTTTTTTTCTGGCTTGATGAGTGACATGAGCACCACCAATCAATTTATCCACCATTGATATTTTATAGCCCTTCAACAAATCTCTTTATCAATCCTATACGGGAAATGAAAAAAATAATAATCTAACAGTCACAGGACTCCTTCCTCATTAATTGTGAAATTTCTTTCCTGCTACAAATATTGCTCCTTTTATTATATACAAAAACATAACCTTAATCAGTTTCTTTGTAGTAAAGAAATAATGGTTACTTGAAATTATTTATTTTTACTTTGTCCTTTACCAGTACTTCTTTCACCAAATGGACAAATAAATTGAAGAATATGATAATATACAAATACTAAAATAAGAAATTCACTTATTTATAAAATTTAAATCCATCCTTCCTCCCTTCCTCCCTTCCTTCCTTCCTTCCTTCCTTCCTTCCTTCCTTCCTCTAGGACTCATCACATACATCTTTCTAGTTTTCCCAAACTGCAAAGACTAGCAGAAAAAGGAAACACAACAGTGAGGAGAGTTTACAGTATAAGGTTCAGAAACATAATTCAGGTTTTTTTAATAAGTTTGTCCTTTCTGTTTAAATCAGGTCTCAGAAGAATAATATAGCATTTTGGGAAAAAGATACAGCCAAGCAACCCCATTGCTGAAGCCAGAATAGAGAAGATCTCTACCACCACCATGTCCTTTCCCTTGGTGCTTAGATAGGTGGGAACAAATGTTACCCAAACGCTGCAAAACACCAGCATGCTGAAGGTAATGAATTTGGCTTCATTGAAGCTATCAGGTAACTTCCTAGCTAGGAAGGCTACCGTGAAGCTGATAGCAGTTAAGAACCCCATAAAGCCCAGAACAGTATAAAACATGATGGCTGATCCTTCATTACATTCTAGAACAATTTCTTCAGCCATGGAGTGTGTGTCTGAATCTGGAAATGGGGGAGAAATTCCCAGCCATGCAACACAAATTGTGACTTGTATCAGAGAGCAAGAAAGGACAATGGAGTTGGCCAGCCTTTTCCCCACCCATTTATTTATTTGGGATCCTGGTTTGGTGGCCATGAAAGCAAGAACCACTATGGTTGTTTTACCCAAAATGCAAGAAATGGCTACAGAGAAGATGATGCCAAATGCAGTTTGTCGCATGAGACATTTGACTTGATCAGGTTGTCCAATGAAAAGAAAACTGCAGAGGAAAGATAGCTGGAGAGCAATGAGAAGAGTACAGGTGAGATTCCTGTTGTTGGCTTTGACTATGGGGGTTTCCCACTCTTTAATGAAGATCCTCAGCACCAAAGCTGAAGATACAAAAAAGAAAACAGCTACAGTGGCCAAAGTGATTCCCAAAGGTTCTTCATAAGACAAGAAAGTTATATGTTTTTCAATGCAAAGATTGTGAGCTTCATTTGGATATTGATTTTCTGGACATTGGAAACAGTCAGCTGCATCTGCAAAAGAAAACATTAAAGGACTGTTTATTGATCAGAGTTTAAGAGCTGCATCGTAGCCTAGTGGTTATGATGCTCGCCTCCCACTTGAGTGGTTGACAATTCAATAGCGGCAGATGTTTCTCTTAGTGTGTAAAGAAAAAATATCTGCTGCCAACTCCATATGGTGTCAGGAAAGACATCCAGCCAGTAAATGCTCAGTTCCATCCAGTTGCCCTGACTCTACTCCGAATTATGGGATTACGGTCATAATAAGGAAGTTATTTATAACTCAGAGTTGAAATGAGGAAACTTTGGTGCTATCTGAGATCAGTTGTTTTCTTGTATACATTTCATAATCAAACTTGGTAACATCATCAGTGCTAGTCAACATCATTACTGTTGAAATGATGATGTTACCTAGTTTGGTAATGAAATGTCTGCAAGAAAACCAGCAAGTTCAGAGAGCACAAAGGACTCCTCAAAGAAAACATTGTGGCCCATAGAAGCTATGAAAGCAACTCCATTTATTTATAATTACTTATGTCCATTTTATTTGTATTACACTATTACAAATTAAGAATGGGACCATCCACATGCAGAAAAGTACCCTGTATATGTTTGGTCAAATAGACACAAAGAGTGTTGTTTGTATCAATCTCAGTGTCATCTTGGAAGATGGAAGGATTGTGCAACAGAAAATTTTGTAATCAGTCAGACTTTCTTAGGTTATTTTCCAGAGAAACGATGTGATACTTCTTTTTGAGCTCATCTGTTTGGACATTTTACTTAATGACTGATGTATGTTATGGAAAATGAGTCAAAATCTATCACTTTACTTCTTAATAAGTGACTTCTCTACATTTAAAAAGAGATAATCAATTTTTGGAGAAATTTCTCTTAATTCAAAAGCTTTTTAATTTTGAATATTCTTTTTTTAACAAAATTTTATTAAGTTTATATAGATGAGGAAAAATAGGAACATTACAGGTATGGTAAAGGAAGGAGTGGGAGGAAAGGGGAAGGGGATAAAGGATTTAGGGTAAAATAAGGATAGGTTCCATCACATATTTCAACAAACAAGCTACCGTCCGGATCATAATAATGAGTAAATATCATATTCAACCATTTTTTACCGAAGCTTAGACTATAACATATTAAGAACAATTAGTAAACAAATACGTTGATTTATTAACTAAATACTACTAATAAAATCTCAAAAAATCCTAACAATCAAAAGTAACAAATGAAAATCAGTAAATTAGGAAAAATAATCATATCGTCAAAATGTTAGTTAGAACTCGGTTAAAAATCAGTCATCTATTCTAAAATATTGAATCCTTCAAGTTTTAACGTGTCTCTAACCATTGATAAAAATTTTCCCAAGTTCTAAAATAAATTGAATCATCTTTTTCTTTCATTTCTAATGTTAGTCTATCCATTTCTGCACACTCTAAAATTTTAGTAATTATAATCTGGTCAGATGGTAAATTCTCATTTTTCCAAAATTGGGCAAATACTATCCTTGCAGCTGTTAAAACATGCAATA
>NW_015389720.1:0-4343 GCF_001527695.2 Protobothrops mucrosquamatus | reverse complement strand
AAATAAATTGAATCATCTTTTTCTTTCATTTCTAATGTTAGTCTATCCATTTCTGCACACTCTAAAATTTTAGTAATTATAATCTGGTCAGATGGTAAATTCTCATTTTTCCAAAATTGGGCAAATACTATCCTTGCAGCTGTTAAAACATGCAATATCAAATAGTCATTCTCTTTACCATAATTAGGTCTTAATATTCCTAACAAAAACAATTCCGGTTTAAATTATATCTGTAGTTTCATCATCTTTTCCAACCATCTATGGATCTTAGACCAATATTTCTTAGCGATAGGGCATATCCACCAGGCATGGTAATAAGTGCCTGGCTGTTGTTTACATTTCCAGCAAACATCCGAAACATTTTTAAACATTTTCGCTAAGCGAACTGGTGTCATATGCCATCTATAAAACATCATATATAAGTTTTCTTTATATGCTACCACTTTTGTAAGCTTAATATTTTTATCCCAACGTTTTTGCCAGTCTTCCAAGTCTATAGAATGTCCAAAGTTCTTTGCCCATACTATCATTGTTTTTTTCACTTGTTCTTCTTCCATCTTCCAGTTTACTATCTGTCCAAACATTCAAACTGTCACCTTCGGCTCTTTCTAATGCTCTAATAAGCACCCACAATTCCGCCACTTGCACACTGTGTCCTGGTCCTAGGGGACCACTTTCCACTACTTTGTCATCATCTATGATGGCATATCCTGCAACTCTTTTTCCTTCATACATATAGCTAGAGCCATCTGTGTACCAATTGAGCTCCGCTTCCTGAAGAGGGATGTCAGACAAGTCTGGTCGGCTGGAATAGATGTTCTCCAATACTTGCAAGCAATCATGTTCCAAATTTGTATCCACTGGTAACAGGGTAGCTGGGTTTAACCGGTTAGAAACCACTAATTTGACTTGTGGGTTCTCAATCATCATTGCCTGATATTTGAAAAGCCTCTGATTGCTTATCCATAAATGCCCTTTATTATCTAAGATAGACTGAACTGCATGTGGAGTGTGCACATTCACAGGACATGAGAAGGTCAATTTATTACAGTCCTGCAACAGGACTGCTATAGCAGCAAGGACCTTCAAGCAGTGTGGCCACCCTTGTGCCACAACATCCAATTGTTTAGACAAGTAAGCCACCGGCTGTTGCCATTGGCCTAATTGTTGAGTCAGCAGTCCTAAAGCAATATTTCTCTTCGTATCTACATATAAATTAAAGGCCTTCTCCAAATTCGGTAGGGCTAATGCTGGAGCAGATGTGAGGGCCAGTTTAACGTCCTTGAAAACCTTTTTCTGTTCCCCTTCCCAGCAAAACAACTCATATTCACCCCCCTTTGTAGCAGAATAAAGAGGGGCTGCCAACAATGCATAATTTGGTATCCATATTCAGCAAAAGCCAGCCAAACCCCAAAAAAACCATAATTGTCTCTTATTTGTGGGCTCAGCAATGGCTAATACAGCTTGCTTCCTTTCCCATCCTAGGGCCCTGTGTCATCGCTCAATATCATACCCTAGATATCTTACTTTCTGCTTTACCAATTGTGCTTTCTTCCTAGAGACCCTATAGCCACACCTCAACAGCAAGCCTAATAAAGCTGCTGTATTCTCCCAACATGTGTCCTCTGTCTGGCCTGTTACTAACACATCATCCACATATTGCAAAATAGTATCCCCCCTCTGTTGAGGCACAAAATGCTGTAAATCCTTTCCTAGAGCAGTACCAAATAAACTAGGTGAATTTTTGAATCCTTGGGGCAGTCTCGTCCAGGTGTATTGCGTCTTTTGTCCTCTCCTTGGGTTTTCCCATTCAAAGGCGAACAAAGGTTGGCTCACCTTATGAATCAGAATAGTAAAGAACGCATTCTTCAGACCCACCACTGAAAACATGCACCATTCGGTGGGATCAAACTCAGTAAAATATACGGGTTGGGCACAATTGGATGTATAGTTACTGTCATTGAATTAATGACACGTAAATCCTGGACTGGCCTATATGACCCATCTGGCTTCTTTATGGGTAATATAGGTATATTCCAAGGTGATTGGATGGGCACTAAAAACCCTGCCTACAGGTATCTTTGAATACTTTCATGTATTGCTGCTATAGCATCATTGGAGCACGATCGCTGGCGAATGTGCACTGGCGTCGCTAGCGGCTTTACTTCCACAATCACAAGTGGGTGATGAGCAGCAAAGCCGGGGGGATTTTCCTCTGCCCATAACCCCGGTACCCCAAACTCTCTCCATTTCTCCTCCTGTGAGCCCTCCCCTATTGGTCTAACTACCATGAGCCTCCACATAGTCTCAGGCTGATGTTTTACTTGGATCCTTTGTTGGCCCTCATCAAAGGAAATAGTAGTCCCCAATTTACTGAGCAGATCCCTGCCTAGCAGCGGTATTGGGCATTCAGGAATATATAAGAATTCATGCTGGATTTTAGATCCCTTGAATACACACATCACTGGCCGAAGGATTTGACATCCCATCACCTGTCCTGTCACTCCCTGGACTTGTATTCGATGGGGTCCTGGTGTAGCAATCTGACTATTTACAACTGACCTCCCTGCTCCTGTATCCACCAAAAATGTCGTCTGTTGACCCCCTATACTCATAGTTACCAAAGGCTCAGGGGGGTCTCTTCTAAGCCTAAGCCTGGTCCCCGTCAATCTGTCCATCCTGTTCCTGCCAATCCAATCCCCTCTACCTCTCTATCTCCTTCAAAGCCTTCTCTACTTCCCCTATTCCCTCTCAGTCCCCTTCCTCTATAGGGAAATCTAATAGGTGCTCCACTCCCGAAACCACCATGTCCCAATCCAAACCTTCCTCTCCATCCTCGCCCTCTCATCAATCTCTTTGGGCACTCCCTCTGCCAATGGCCTTCCTCTCTACCATTAGCACATTGGTTTGGCCTAAGCATTGTCCCTCCTTGCAATGCTACCGCCATCAATTCCGTCTTCTTATGCATCCTAGCGTCCCTTTCTTTCTTCTCTACTTTATCCTTATTAACAAACACTTTCCTCTGCAGGGAGGTCTTCCTCCCCTCCGTCTTCCTCCTCCTTGGGTGCCATCGGCACCCCTTTCCTCTGTTTCCTTCTCACCACTGATTGTGTGCTGTCCAGCGCTGCCGCAGCTGCTGCTGGCAGTTGGGGCAACAGGTGTGGACGCGGCACAAATGGAGGGGGTCTAAGCACTACTTCCTCTATAATATCTTTTGTAGTATCGGACACCTTAGTCTCCGAGATCTTTACATCCTTAAATCTTTTGGATACCATCTGCAACTTTTTACCCTTAGGTCTAGCCACACACAGATGGACCATTTCAGCCAGACACTGCAATAGGTCATCCGCCTTCTCGGCCACTGCATCCCCCCACTGATCTATATACTGGAATTGATTAGGATACTTTTCCTCATTGGCCGCGATCAGGGAGGTAAGATCATCGATGATTTAATTTTTAAACGTTCCTTCCAGAGGCCATCCAACAGTCAAATGGGGCCACTGTTCCTCACACAGAAAGCTCAGCCTTTCTTTTGTTGCCTTAGGATAGGGGACTTTATACTGAGTATGATTGAAATACAAATCCTTTTAACATGCATTCGAGTGGTGTGCTGGGAACGCTACCTCGCCCCCCCCCCCCATCCTAACAGCACTGCCACTGACCTAAGGTGCCGGACATTCCAACGGTCACCAATAGGGAAAACAGCAGCTTAACCACCCACACAGCCTATCACGGACTACTTTGGGAACGACGTCCTGAGTCCAGGAGGGTGATCAGGCCCCCTCTTCTATCTTAAAATGAGATAGGTACTTTCCAATTTTACCACATACTCGCCTGAGGCGTCTTCACACTCGTCCTGGCCAGGAATCAGTTCAGACCTCCTTTCCTTCCCCCAAGGGTTCTTGGACTGGCTGTCAGCACCATCGGCCCCGCAGACAAGTCACCACTGTCTCCCGGAGGTGCGATCCCCCATGGCACCTGGAGATTATTTCAGGAGTGACCTCTCATCGGGTCCGAGGGGTTGAGCCGCCCTCAGCGAAACATCGCCTCGCCCTAAAGTCCCTTCGTGGTCGCCATGAAACTGTTGTAGAAATAAGGGACTTGAGCCAGCTCTTTGAGGAAGGGAAGGTTTATTGCGCAGTTCAGAGGGCTAAAAAAAGCAAAGGGTCTGAACCCTGAAGGGTGTTTCTTAGGACATACTTATACCCTACAATATGTACACATTTCCTGACCACACAGTCTTCCTTATATGGGTATATTCTACACATTCCTATCTCAGCATATGGAAAAATACCAGACAGTTGCAAAGAAACATGTGCAGTTATAAAAACAGGATATGGCTA
>NW_015389719.1:137568-141503 GCF_001527695.2 Protobothrops mucrosquamatus | reverse complement strand
TTTGTTGAAGAGGAGAGCCAGACAGAAAGATGGCCCTGGCAGAAAAGAGAGTGAGCACATGTAGGGAGTGGGTTTTTATACCCTCTGGAGCCTTTTGTTTGGAGTTGTTCCCGTGGCATGAACTTTGACCTGAGTCTGAGTGTGCCCTTTGGTATCTCTGTGTTAATCCTATTATGTCCTGTCTTAAGAGTTTGGGTGGGGTATGTAGATTTTAGGAGTCTGTCTTCCTAAGCTTCTAGCTTTGACCTTCATGATGGTTTACATCTGTATTCCTATAGAGCTGGTTTCTGCTTGGGGGAGGGAGACAAAAAACCTGGACATGCTTTTCTGCCTCTTTAAGATCCTTTGAGGAAATATATTTTCCTGCCCTTTTAATATTTCCTTCTCTGGGGGGCTGACTTCCCACAACCTGCAGATTTATTTCCAGCACCCTCACTTTAAAAGCATGAATGATCATGATGACACAAGGAATACAGATGGTCCTCAGCTTACAACAATTCATTTAGTGACCATTCGAAGATACAACAGCACTGAAAAAAGTGACTTATGACCATTTTTTCACATGTACAACCATTGCAGCATCCCCGTGGTCATGTGATCAAGATTCAGATGCTTGGCAACTGACATATACTTATGACGGTTGCAGTGTCCCAGGGGTCACGCGATCCCCTTTTGCGACCTTCCGACAAGCATTATAGTGATTCACTTAACAACTGTGGCAAGAAAAGTCATAAAAAGGGGCAAACCCCACTTATCAAATGTTTCACTTAGCAACAGATGTGGTTGTGGTCGTATGTTGAGGATTATCTGTTCTATACATGGTCTATGTTGGCAAAATACCAAGTCAAAAGTTAGCTGAACTAGGAAATAAGAACTTAATGATTTAATTTTTTTTTCACCTTGGTTGTGGTTCTATAGTGAATATGAATAGAATAACACTGGAAGGGATCTTGGAGGTCTTCTAGTCCAGCCCCCTGCTCAAGCAGGAGAACCTATACCATCTCAGACAAGTGACTGTCTAGTCTCTTCTTAAAAACTTCCAGTAATGGAGCACCCACGGTTTCTGGAGGCAAGATGTTCCACTGGTTAATTGTCCTCACTGTCAGGAAGTTTCTCCTTAATTCCAGGTTGCTTCTCTCTTTGATCAGTTTCCAACCATTGTTTCTTGTCCTGCCCTCTGGTGCTTTGGTGACCCCCCATTCTTCTTTGTGGCAGCCCCTCAAATACTAGAATACTGCTATCATGTCTCACCTATTTCTTCTTTTCTTTAGACTAGCCAAACCCAAGTCCCTCAGCCATTCTTGTCCTCAAGTCTACCCCAGGCTGGATCTTGGAACATCCCTATCTGAAATTTAACAATGAAATGGGACAACATAGCTTTGGATGAAGATTGTGTCTAAAAAGAAATAAACCAACTTGTCAAACTAATGGAAAACTCTCAGATTTGCTTATCCCTAAAGGACAATGCAACAAAGGTTGATAAAGTACAGCCATCAATCTCTCGCGCCAATGCATCTCTTATAAATAAATTGCCTTTCACAACAGCTTATCCGATTGAGTTGTAAGGAGTTTCATGCTTTTATCCGACCCATCTCATAAATACCACATTTTTTGCAGTTTCCTGCAGTTGCCGTATCAGACAATAATGCTAGGACGTTGTGTGTTCGCAGAGAAGTCCATTAAAGGCAATGTCAAAGACAAATCAGTTTGAAGCAGTTGAATGTTTGGATCAAAGAGTTGGCGGCTAACAATTGCTGCATCTGTGAACTTCCAAAATAAACAAGCACGCTGGTAAAGAACGAAAGAAAGATTATCCTTCAACTGAGACATCTTGTCTTTTTTTTTCCCCACCTCCTAAAAGGATCTGAACTTTAGATCCCTACATTTAAAGCCAGCATCTTAGCTGTTCTCTGATTGTCCTTGCCAGATGTCCCAAGGCTTCAACTGGAACAATGGAGCAAGCCAAGTCAACTACTACTGATTTACAGTCCATTTCTTCCACACAAAAAATACCTTTAGGCTTCATGTTTAATGACACTGGAGACATGAGAATTGGTGAGGCACCAAGCAAATAAGGCTGATGTGCCAGCTCAAGCAACATCCCAGCTCTATTACACAGAATACATGATAACAGAGTTGGAAGGGACCTTGGAGGTCTTCTAGTCCAACCCCCTGCTCAGGCAGGAAAACCTGTACCATTTCAGACAAATGGCTGTCCAGTCTCTTCTTAAAAACTTCCAGTGTTGGAGCATTCACCGCTTCTGGAGGCAGGTTGTTCACTGGTTCATTGTTCTAACTGTCAGGAAGTTTCTCCTTAGTTCTAGGTTGCTTCTCTCCTTGATTGGTTTCCATCCATTGCTTCTTGTCCTGCCTTCAGGTACTTTGGAGAATAGCTTGACTCCCTCTTCATTGTGGCAACCCCGAGATATTGGAAGACTGCTATCATGTCCCCCCCTTGTCCTTCTCTTTGTTAAACTGGACACACCCAATTTCAGCAACCGTTCTTTGTATGTTTTAGCCTCCAGTCCCCTAATCATCTTTGTTGCTCTTCTCTGCACTCTTTCTGGTGTCTCAACATCTTTTTTTTCTTTACATCGTGGTAACCAAAACTGGATGCAGTCTTCCAAGTGTGGTTTTACCAAGGCATTATTATTTGCTGAACCCTCTTTTAAATCTGGGATTTCTTATCTTATGGATATATGTCCCCATCTTGGACTCAACGTTCGTTGCAGTAATGAAATTACTCTGAATTTTCAGAGTAAGGGGTGTCTCTATAGGGTGGCAGACATCCAATATGTTGGTTTTCCCCAAATCTTAACTTTTAGGGTTACAGTTCAACAGTTTTCCGTCAAATTATTCCTGCAGTCTTGTTCTAGTTCAACAAGGCAAATTGTTGGCCTTGCCTCAGGGTGATAATATAAACAGCAAGTTGTGCTCTATGGCTTTTCTCTCTAAAAGACGGTACAAAGAACCTGGACCCATTGCATACATATCTAGGAAAGGAGGGTCTCCCAAACGTGACAATTTTAAGACTTGTGGACTTCAGTTCCCAGAATTCCCCAGTCTGGGAGCTGAATTCCACAATTCTTAAAGTTGCCATGTTTGGAGACCTCTGAACTAGGGTAAAACATGCTTGAGTTAATCTTGGTTCAATAATGATATTTGTCTTGATGTGGAATTGCTTTCCAGGAATTTTGAGGAGGAAGATACACACAAACAAACACACACACAGAGAGAGTTATAATATATAATATTATATATTATACTATGTTATGTTGTTATGTTACAATATTGTATCTAATATTCTTCCTTCCTTGCCATTCAGTCTCAAGGACACTGTCTTACATATGTGATGATGTAAGGCTCATAGTTTATCCATGACATGCTATAACTCCAGGTAATGATTTGTGTCAAACTCTACATGATAAAGGAGATTTAAGACACAGTCTCCAACCAGCATGGACCAGCACATTACATCATTAAGGTTTTCCATAACTCACAGTCAACTATGGCAAAAATCTCTATTCAGTTGCCAAGGCCTACAGGTCTCTCGCACTGCTAAGTGAATATATAATATTACTTAACCTTACTCCGTTTCATTTGAACCGTGACTGAAATGGCTGACTTTAGAATGTAAGCAAATAAGATCAAGCACCAGCTAATCCACAAATCTATTTCCAAAACCTGAAGGCCACAGAAAAAACATACCATACTGACATTTAAAAGAAAATCAACTGGGCTACATTTACGAAAAAAATATTAAATGCTTATTTCTAATCTACTGTATACCAAAGGCTGAAATTCTAAACTCTTTTAGATCAAAGTCTTCACTGACTGCAAATGACTTGCAAAGCATGTTAAAAACATAAATGTGAAATAGATCCTTTTTCTCTTTCTTTCTTTCTTTCTTTCTTTCTTTCTTTCTTTCTTTCTTT